>NW_023459966.1:0-45089 GCF_013731165.1 Rhagoletis pomonella | reverse complement strand
ATCAAGACTGGCTGATTCGCTAAGCAATTTGGGGAACGGCCTTTCATTTCTTGCTGGTGTAATTTAGGAGCTGATTTCTCTGCAAAGACAGCAGCAGAATTAAGAACTGCACATATCGAGCTCTAACCGCCAAAGAGACGTAAGCGACATTTTTTCTAATTTTCTTTTTGATGCATATGTACACTCACCAGATAATTTTTCCGCACAGTGTTTTTTTTAATATTTGCAATGTTTCTCATAAACAATTTTTTCGCACAACACTTTTTTTTGAACTACAAAACTGCATACTCAAAAAAATTCTTAAAAATTTTAATTAAAAGTTGAAAATTTTGGTGAAAATTTGTCGAATTTTCCTCAATTTTGTTAAAACTTTGAATCAGAATGAACTATATTTCTATTAAAAATAAACGAAAAAAAATATTACGAAAAACATTGCAAATATTTAAAAAAGAAACACTGGACGGAAACATATTCTGGTGAGTGTATATACTCCTAGAGCATCAAGATGCATTTCTGCATCAAAAAGAATACTCAAAAAAGGTCGCTCACTTTTTTTTGGCGGTTAGGGCTCGATGTATATAAGGCTGAATAAATTTTTTGTTTTTGTTGAATTATTTCTTTTTTTTATATAGTATTAAATTTTATTCCTAAAACATATACATATACATATATACTAAGAACTAGCACATGTACATATATAAATAAGTTTTTTTTTCATATATTATAAGTAGATGAAATTCGAAATTAAGTGTGACTTTATCTTTTAACATACCATATAAGCATTTGAAATGAAATGTGATATGAATTGATATTTTATAACCCAAGTACCTACATAAATGAATTAAAGCGACAATGAATTCAGCTATCCAATATTTATTCTTTTTATTAAATCAAATTTCATGCTGGGGTTAAAAAAAAACTTAAAAGCTTGACATTCTTTTCTTAAAAACTATTTATTCCAAAGGATGAAAAAATATAATATATTCGGTG
Organism: Rhagoletis pomonella; assembly: GCF_013731165.1. Taxonomy (NCBI): domain Eukaryota; kingdom Metazoa; phylum Arthropoda; class Insecta; order Diptera; family Tephritidae; genus Rhagoletis; species Rhagoletis pomonella. The sequence continues at coordinate 44,099 of NW_023459966.1, read as the reverse complement.
CTATGATGAGTATCGTCATCGTCGACGATCTTCCGGGCATCATTCAAACGGCTGACGATGGGCGTATATAAACGTATAGCTTATTATCTATCAAAAACCATATAAATCTAAGTTGCAAAAATTTGAACAAATCAGAAGTCTGAGCAAAATTTCAAGCCTTTTATTCAGAACTTTTAGAAAGTATTTGGGTATGCAGTTTTATAGCCCATTTAATTCTAATATAATGAAGTACAAGTTTCAAGTTGCTAAAACATTGGTTGATTTTTAGAGATATTTTAGAAACTTCAGACTTGCACTTTGTTGTACTACAATTAAATGGGCTATGCAAATGCATACTCAAAAATTTTCTAAACATTCTGAATAAAAGGTTGATTTTTTTTGAGACTTCTGTTCTGTTTCTAGCTTTTGCACAAAGTATGTAATTTAGATTTATATGGTATTTGATAGATAATAAGCTTTACCTTTTAAAAAAAACAAAGAAAAAATTTCAGAATGAAAAACGTTGCGAAAATTGTAAAACTATCACTATATCATTTGAGTGTGAGTTACTGTATATTATCTTAATAAAAAGTAATATACTACGCTATATGGTTGATTAAATGTCGGCGAACTCTTTCACCTTCTCGGTGGAGGTGACTGCTAGTTGCATTCGAGGATTCTGTAATTAGTTCCCAACTTTCTTCTTCTTCCAACTCCACTTCATCATTTGGCCACAATTTCACCATAATATTGTGTAAAATAAAGCAAGTGTTTACTATTATAGTCACAACCTCTGGGCTATAATGCAACGTACGATGCTGTGAAATGCATCGAAAACGTGACTTAACTACGCCGAATCCCCTTTCTACAACATTGCGTGCTTTGCAGTGCATTTTGTTGAACTTTTCCTCTTGCAAAGACGCTGATTCAGCCAAGGGAGTAATCAGCCAAGGCTCTAATGGATATCCCTGATCACCAAGGAGCAAACTCCCTCTTGATGTGCTCATGAATGAACGCACTTTCGATGTTGTCCATAAGCCTGAGTCATGGCAGGATCCCGGAAAGTTAGCATTAATGGCCAAAAATCTTAATTTATCATCACATACTGCTTCAACATTAACACTATAGTAACCCTTTCTGTTCATATAGAGACTGCAGGGTTTTGTTGGGTCATTCTTCGGTGGACAGATCAGCGCCACATGTGTGCAGTCGATTGCACCAACAACTCCTTTCAATCCGAACTTTGTATAGAATCTAGCCAAAATTTAAAAACTCATGAGCACATTTACACATACTTAATTTGTTGGTAAATTAACCAGCTTTTATAGCCAATTGTTCCTCGTTTGTGACAGGAAATGTTACTTCCGATGACTTGTGCTTCACGATCAGGTTGCATATATATTTAATTACCCGTGAAGCAGACGATTGACTGAGTGGAGCGTAGATATTGTTCGCGATACATTTTTGGTACGAACCATTCGCCAAGAAAGTGAGGCAGCAAAAAAATCTCACAGCAAACGGCAAGGACGTTCTCTGCATATCCTTTGGAAATAGTTCCTGTATTAGCATCTTAGATAGATAGATAATTAATAGAGGCATGCACTGCGACCCGCAGGTCTATTGTGCCCTCAACCATTTACAGTACCTCATCTAATCCTAGAGAGCCCAAAAATTTGAGGAGATCCCCAGGGATTAGCGATTGTATTGCTTCGTTACTTGGCCAGTAGTGGCCCAGGTGCCTCTCCCGTCTTCTCGCGACCGCCACGCATTCTCTAAGCAGGTGCACGGGAGTCTCCTCGGTCACGTCGCAGAAACGACATAGGTCGTTGGACCAAATCCCTAGCTTGTGTAGGTGGCCTCTCAGTCTGCAGTGACCCGTCAGAAAACCTGTTATAATCCTTAGTTTTCCTTTGGGTAGATTGATAACTGCCCTGTACCTCGTGAGGTTGTAGCCTCCCAGTAGTTGTTTTGCTTGACGTAAACCTGTAGTGTTGCGCCAGTGTTGATTCCTTTGTATGTTCCTTTCTTGCCTAAGCTCCTCCTTGATTGTACTGGGTCCAATCGCTAGGAAGGGCTCAGGCCCTGTAGGCGACGAGGCGGCCGCCAATCTAGCTAGTCCGTCCGCTTCTTCGTTGCCCGCAACTCCTATGTGTCCTGGTACCCAAGTTAATTGGATTTTGTTGTGCTCTGCCAGGCTGTTGAGCCTATCTATGCACTCAAGAACCAAGGATGACTTGACCTTGGCTGTCTCTCAATATTAAAATTCTCTCATTACGGTAATTCCTCCGTAGGTTAATCTCTGCACACAGAATGATGGCATAGACCTCCGCCTGGAAGATACTCGGGTACGCCCCCATAGGTACCGAGAGCTGTAGCCTCGGCCCGTAGACGCCAGCCCCAATGCCTTCCGGAGTCTTCGAGCCGTCTGTGTACCATTGCAACGAGGTCGATTGGATCAGCCTCTCCATGAGAGAGGAGCTCCAGGTCGCCTTGGTGCAAAGCTCTATTTTGAAATTCCTGTCAAAGTTAACCTCCTTAGGCCTGTCGTCTCTGTGGAGTAAAGCTAGCGGAACTTGGGAGCCTAGCTTGTCTCTGTTCCTTAATGATATGGTTCTGCCCCTGCCAAAGCCTTCCCTCGCGAAATTTAGTAGAGTTCGCTTTGCAGCCTGTTCTATGGTAAGGTGCAGCGGCTCGAGCTCGAGAATCACCTTCAGCGCTGCCGTCGGACATGTGCGCATTGCCCCCGTAATGCATACACATGCCAAACGTTGAAGCTTGGTGAGGGATTGCCTCACCGTGGTGAGGGTGGTTCTCGAGGCCCAAGCCACTGCTCCATAGGTGACTATTGGTCTAACTATCATGGTATACATCCATCTCAGAATCCTGGGACTGCAGCCCCAGGTCTTTCCTGCCAGGCGTTTGCATACCATTAGTGCCCTCGTAGCTTTGGAAGTGACCGCGTCAACATGTGCCTTCCACAGAAGTTTAGAATCCAGGATTAGTCCTAGATATTTAACTTCGGTGGCGACGTTGATGGCGACCCCATTCAAAGAAATGTTCCTCATGCCTGGAAGCGTTCTTCTTCTAGTGAAAGGGACAATAACCGTTTTAGAGGGGTTGATGCTGAGGCCCATTTCCACGCACCAGCCTCTTGCCAGGTTTAGTCCCCTTTGCACTATATCACATAGAGTGCTCACGAACTTTCCTCTGGCGATATTTATCCGTGACATTGTCCGTGAGAATCCGTAGAAGTTCGTCCACAACTAGGCTCCCTGCGGGCAACCTTTTGTAGTTTTTAACTGTACCACGCTGTCCCCGATATCGGTTTCAGCGATTCTTGAATTTAGTAGCCTGGCTATCCACCTGCGGATCGTTGCCTGCACATTGCGTTTTTCAAGTGCCCGGTCGACACTGATATGAGAGGTGTTATCAAACGCCCCCTCAATGTCGATGAAGGCACAGAGTACTGTTTCCCCACACTCAAATGCATCTTGTACTTCCGTAGATAGGGTGTACAGTGCGGTGTCCGTAGACCTGCCCACTCTGTAGGCATGTTGGTCGGGGTGTAAAGGCACCTGTTTAAGGGTGCTGTTCCTGATTTCATGGTCGATCACCTTCTCCATCGCCTTAAGCAGGAAGGAGGTAAGGCTTATCGGCCTGAAGGACTTAGCTAGAGAATAATCTCTCTTTCCTATCTTCGGGATAAAAATAACCCGAGCCCTTTGCCACACCTCGGGGATGTGAGCGAGCGCTAGGCTAGCCCTCATGATGTTCACGAGGTGTGGAAGTAGGAGCTCCTTGCCCTGCTTCAGCAGCACTGGACTGATGCCATCCACCCCCGGGGATTTATACCGGTCGAAGGAGTCCATCGCCCAGCAGACTGATCGGTGGGTAAATAGACTCCTAGCCAGCTTCCAGTCCACCGGGGACGGCCTGGTCCGTCGGCACGGTGCCTCTCCCGAAGTGGGCAAGTGCCCTTTCCTCTTCGTTGCCTGAGTACGTGCCATTGGCTAGCTCGATTGCTAGTCTGTATGGTCCCTTGCCAAGGCCTTGTGCAGCCTGGCAGCTGAAGGAGTCGATGAGATGCCCTCACAGAACTTCCTGAAACTGTCGCGTTTAGCCCTCCTGATTTCTTTACTGTAATTAGTTAGACTTGCTGAATACTCAGCCCAGCGCCCTGTGCGCTTTGCTCTATTAAATAGTTTGCGTACCTCCTTTCTGAGCACCGATATCTTCCGAGACCACCAGTTGGGCTGCGCCTTCCCTCCTGGTTTTGTCTCCGGGCAGCTTGAGTGAAAGGTGTCTACAATGGCGCCATTTAACTCATTGACGGTGCTCTCTAGGCTCATGCAGTTAGTGTACCTGTTCCTGGACTTAATTCCAGTTAGGTTTGACTCTAAAGTCTCGCTGTACTTTGTCCAGTCAGTTTTCCTGCGGTTCCTGTTTGCCTGCCTAGTTTTGACTTCTACTCCCAGTGCAAACTGGATAATCCTATGGTCTGACAGTGAGGGCTCCGATGAGACCCCCCACTGGGTGACCAGAGGGCTAGCCAGTCTGTTGCTAAGCGTGATGTCTAGTACCTCCTCTCTAGCCCTCGTTACAAATGTCGGTGTTTGGCCAACATTGTGGATGCTTAGTTCCTCACTTAAGATGTACTCTAGGAGACACTCACCTCTGCGGTTCGTATCCGTGCTGCCCCACTCAACGTTGTGGGCATTCGCATCGCAAAGTAATCAATGTTCTTCTTAAGCACCACACATGCTCTGGGCCTCTCGCAGGAGAGGTCCCAAATTACCTTGTTGTTGTTGTGGTTGAGGCCCCTAGCCTGGCCTCTGTAGGTCCACGGTTCTTGGATCAGTAGAATGCCCAGGTCATCCGTGGCGAACCTGCTGGAGATGACCGCCGAAGCAGCCACCGCATGATGCAGGTTGACCTGGGCTACTGCCAAGTGACGCGTGGTCATAGTTGGGGCTCGTCGAGATCGGAGAGCTGTAATTCGCTCTCGCTTCTCCTATCGAGCTCAAGTCGCCTAAAGTCGATGCCTGATAGCAACTCCTGCGTGGATGGCACGTCTTCTGTTGGCTTGGTGGTGGTGGCTGGCTCGGACGTGCTTGCTGGAGTTGGTGTCTGGGTGAGGGGTAGCTGACTGAGGGGTGGCTGTGCGAGGGGTGGCTGTTCCGCCGGTAAGGTCGAGGTTGACTGGGTCGTCTGGGCAGCGGAGGAGTCGGCAGCCGACTCGATTGGGGTCTCCTGCGACTCCGACTCCTTGCTACCTGTCGCCTTTTGTCGCCACGGCCTCACCGTGACGAAACTGAACCTATAATTTAGGTTGAAGCCAGCCCTCTTGATGCTGACGTAAGATTCCTCATCTATGCCCAGAAATAGTCTGAGCCCGTTCTCCTCTACGGAGCTGGACACTACCTTCCACGCAGAGATGTAGATGCCCTCATTCTGCGCTTTTAGTAGCCCCAACGCAAACTCCGCCGACTTGTCGGCGCTCCTTGGCAGGAACACCGTGATGTTATGCACTGGAGGGATGTCATCCCCCCTCTTCGTGCACTTCTCGGGTCCCTTCCAGCCCTCAAGTGCCGGTGCTTTCTTCACCAGCCAGGTTGCCGTTCTCTCGTCCCTGCAGTCTACCAGTAGCATGCCGGATCTGAAGTACACACCACAGAACACCAGCGGGTGCGACCATCCTTTAAAAACCTCTTCCATAATGGCATCCTGGAGTCTGGTTAGGTCTTCCGAGCTCAGGGCAGCAGCTGGGTACTCACAAGGCAGCACAGCTCCCCGAATGCCTTTGAGGGCTTCCGAATAGCTGGGTTGCTGAGTGGAACCCCCCTGCGCCTGTCCCTGCTCGATCGGCCCGCCCAGGCTCCTAGACCTAGGAGGGGGTGGCTGCTCCCGCTGCCGTTTGGTGCCCGGTGTCTCTGGCGGAGAGACCTGGTTGCTACCTCTTTTGTTGGAGCCTGTTGGTTCCTCGCTTTTCCGCTTTTCAGCGGGCGCGGGTCTGTGCTGCTGTTGTCGCTGTGGCCCGCTCTTCTGCTTTTCAGCAGGTGCGGGTAAGTGTGCCTGTTTGTGGGGCCCGCTCTTCCACCTATCGGCGGGTGCGGGTTTGTCACCTTTCTTGTGCCTTTCACGTCCCTCATTCTCAATCTCCATCCTGACCTCTGCCATGGCTCTGGCTTCGACTGGGGGTTTGCCTTGCCCGAGGTACCGGAGGTACCATTTGATCCCGGAACCGCTTAAGCCCTCGCGAAGCCGATCGTCTAGGGACCCCGGTTGACCTGGCTGCGGCATCGGAGGAGGCTTGGCCCTGAGGTGCTTCCTACTCCGTTGCTTCTGCCACCCGGAGTCGTCGGACGCTGCTGAGGCGCTTCTGCTGTGCGACCTATGGAGTCTCTCCTTCTCCGCCCGGTGACCGCTTTCGGAGCGGCGCCGGCTCTTGGAGCGCTGCCGGCTCTCTGAGCGGTGTCGACTCGTAGAGCGACGCCGACTACCCGAGCGATGCCGGTTCTTGGAGCGGTGACTACCATCGGTGCGGTGGCTGCTGTCTGACCTTGCTGTCTCTCTGTACCTGCAATGAGAACTGCCGGACCGGTGTTGCGGCCGATCTGGTTCGGCAGGTAAATTGTGATTTCTTGTTAGATTTCTGTTATTAGAACTACCTGTTTTGCTCTGGCCCATGCGACGTAGCGCATCTGCACTGGTTCCTGGTTGGTCATCGTCCCTTGTATGTTCGATGAACAGCGCTGCCTCCTCGGCGGTTAACTGGTCTAGGAAACTGCCTTTCCGCCCAGCACTTCTTGGGCCTTCCCACGCGCTGCTGTTTCTTGGCGTCTCCAGTACCTTAGTTGTGCCTGTTGCAGTTACACCTACCGCATTTGAAGCCGGAGGTGTTGTTGTTGCTGTGCTAGCTGTTGTTGTGGCTGTCGAGTTTTGTGTTTTTTGGTTTTATGGTTGTTTTTTTGTTGTTTTGTCATCATCTTGTTCGTACGACCACCTGCTCGACGAGGCGAGCTCAGTGGTCTAAATTTTCGTAGGGGATCTTCAAAAGTCCGCCGCGCCAGCGCCCCTTGTCGCGGTAAGGCCACCGTTACTCCCCGATGCGGCCCGGTGTCGGAAAGGCGCCGTTCAAATACAGCCGGTTTATACCCTCCTGGCTGCAAACCGTCCAATAGGCACGGTGTCGCTTCACACCCTGGATTAGGAGGTGGCAGTTCTTGGTCACTGTTCTCCAGCAGCCCAAGTCTCGAGAGAAGGTAGGAGGTCTGCACATCCGCGTTACCTCAAACCAGAAGAAGGCTGGTTGGTGATGCAGCTAAGCCCCCGCACCAACGACAAGGTGCCTGCCCTAGCGAGGGTATTAGCATCTTACATGCATCTTTCGGCATTCGAAAATGTGGTTTAAAAATGCTTTGAGGTAAATTAAGAGGATCACTGCTGTCCCGAAGACTTTTCAATTGCTGCCTGCGTAGGGGCTTTTCATATTCTTCTTCATCAATTAGCAGGAACAATAATAAAGAACTGGACATTATGTATTTTAACGTTTTTGATATTGAAAACTTGTATTTAAGTTTTTTTTTACAACGCTTTTATCAACTTGCAATGTTGTGTGTCCAGAAACTTTCAATGTTTTGGATCCAGACACTTTCAATGTTGTGTGTCCGACACCATAAAACCTTTGCTTTGAAAAGTTCCTATAAAAAAGCATAGTGCATAGGGCGACATCTGTAGTGAATAGGGCGAGGTAGATGACATCTAGATGTCGCCCTATGTACTACGTTTGCTACAGCGGAAATAGACGACACGCCATTTCTTTAAATAAAACTAATTGGTGCTCGTTTGTATGTACATACATATGTAAATGCATGTGTGTGCACCTTTCTATTAATATCGTTGAATTATTTTAATATCTATTGCAAAATTTTATTCAGACAGGACTAAAAAGTAGAAAATAAATAATATAAAAAAAAACTTTTTAATATACAACGCTTTTATAAATGGACTAAAAAGTAGAAAATAATATTTCTCAGTCCCATAGAATTTGTTTTGATAACTTTTGATTTTGAAATTTTAGCAAAAGTCATTATAAACAATCTATAAAATTGAAAATGAAAAGCGTGGGGCGCATGTAATACACTTGAATTGATATGAAAAGTATATGTATGTATGTATGTGGGTATATGAATAACGACCGCTTAAAATCGATTTCAAAGTTTTACTTTCGCTGTAGAAATTTTAGGTCTAGGTTATGTAGTTTGACTATTGTCAATTAAATCGAATGCTTTGTATTGCATGCGCTCCACGTTTTTCATTTTCAATTTCATAGATTGTTTATAATGACTTTTGCTAAAATTTCAAAATCAAAAGTTATCAAAACAAATTATATTAAAAAGTTTTTTTTATATTATTTATTTAATAAATAAAACCACTCTGCACTCTTTTATTATTGAAAACGTAAACAAACGACAGCTGTTTTCGCGTTGTTACCACCTAGTATGGTGGTAATAAAATTGTCCGGAAACAATTATGTGCAGAATACAAAAAGGGTGTAAAAGTTGCCGGAGTTTTTAGTTAACGGTAATAAAAATGTTGTTGCCGGTGCAGAATAGACCTGTTAGGGTTGTTCGACTTCACTAGAAAGTCGACTTTCGATTTTTCGATCGACTCTGTGCAGTCGACTTTAAAAGTCGACCGATCCACGAAGAAAAGTCGACTTTGTTCGACTTTTTTAATAAAAATAAAATGTATTGGCGCGTACTCATAGTCCCGTAACTAAGTCGAAACTAACAAAGTTGCAACTTAAATTTAAGTACCAACTTAAAATTTACCTCTATTCATAGTCGCATTTCAGACTTCTACTAAGTAGTTTCGACTTAGTTTACGATATAGCCAAACGAGTGTGAAAATGTATCGATTTTTCTTTACGATATTTTGGAAAAATTACATTTTTATTAAATAATGTCAAGTTTGATCATCCGCTTATGTAATTTTTATTTTCATTGCATGATTATGCAAAAGAATAAGGTATCATTTTCTTGTTAATTGTGTGAAATAGCCAGAACAACCTCAGTGGTGTGAAGTCGATGTTTATCGAAAGCATGCTGAGAAACATACAAATAGTAGATATCTAAATGTTATGCACAAATTTACTTTAAAAGAACTAGCGTGAAACTGACGTATTATTTGAAAATTTATCTAAATTATTCCAATTATAAAATTGTGATGTACCTTTATTCGAATTGTAATACGCATTTAATTTCATCTTCCGATTAAAATGGATCGATCTTTGTAAATTTTAATTGGACATTATTCAATATTATCAAAATCACCCTCTACCAACTTACTTTGTACATATTTCGTCTGTTTTCCCTTAATTTGATAAAATACTTCTTCCTAGTTACGACTTAGTTGCAGCTGCAGCCGAAACTAAATTTTAAGTTGGTACTTAACCAGAAAAGTCGAAACTAAGGCGACTATGAATAGCTTTAGTTGTGACTTAGAATAGTTTCGACTTAGTTGAGTACTAAATATGACTATGAATATGCGCCATTAAGTATACTCTGCATTTAGCTCATATATTAGCTATAAATATAAGAGTCAGAATACGCCAAAAATATCATGATGTACTAGTGGTCTTTAGAATAATCTGTAATTTAGTGAAATTCAATGCTAGGTAAAAAAAACAGACACTAAAGGATTTTTAAAAATTTTGAAAATCGTTCCAGTTATACAGCATGAAAATGTTGGTTGTGAGGGTTTCTAAAAATTATATTTTTAAAAAATAATTTAAAAATTTTTAAATTTTCACAAAAAAAAATTCTAAAAATTTTTTGAATCGATATTTGGTAATAACGGACAACTTTTTGAAAAATGTGGCCTTTCCGATGGAGCAGAATTGGCGGGTATTGGTAGAAATATAAGTGCCACTTTATAAGCATGGATAAATATGGGAGTAGCCCAGACAGCTAGTGGATTGGGACTATCCACACGACTAATGTCGCATATTAACTGGAATCCTACCAGCAACGTTTTTAGCGGTGTTTAAAATGTTGTACCTTACGGATTGGTCAATTTCGAACCAAAAACTGTCTGTAGAAACTTACATAAACTCATGCTGAAAAACTTTCTTGCATGAAATTTTTAAAATAAATACCTATGTTTATCTTACCTCATTATTAACTGAAGATTGTGGAGACAAACGATTAACAAATTTGAGGAATTTGTTTTCGTATAGTAATTTTATGCGCTGCTCTTAAATGATTTGACAATGTTGTTGTACTGTCATTAAAATTCATTTCTCTACCACACTTTTCAAATTTCACTTCAGTTTTATTGGCAATTTTTTTTAAATACGACCAAACAGCACTCCGCGCCCTTGTTAGAAGATCAGTTTTTATATGCAAATAAATTTAAAAAAGTCGTGAGTCGAAAGTGAAAAGTCGACTTCAGGCGACTTCCATAAACTGAAACTCACTAAAATTCGACTTTCAGGAGAAAAAAGTCGATTTTGGTCGAAAGTCGAAGTCGACTTTGCCATTCCTAGTTTGTTTACTCTGTTTTATTAACAAAATATAAAAAATAAAAGTGAATAAATGATTTTGTTTGCATAAAACAATAACCGGAGAAGTTTTAATAGTGTTTTGCCATTACAAAACAACGAAATTTAACAAAAGGTTTTTGTTTATAACTTTAAAATTGTTAATAATATTAGCCCTCCCCCTCCAGATTGTTAATAGGGGGACCGAAACGCGTCGTTTGGTACCCCTCCCGACTTTCCCGGACGTTTTTTAGGGGTTGTTATCCTATACTAGAGAATTACCTTGAAAAGTACCCAACAAGCAAAATAAACTTAAAGAAAGTTTTTTTTAAGTTTTCAATTATAAACATTAAGCTTACAAAACGTTGATTTTTTGTTTATAAAACGCTTGAAAGTAAGCGTACTATAATCGAAAAGGAACATTGGTTATAAGCGTAGAAATATAAACTTGTAATAAATGTTCAAAAGAAAGCGTTTTATAAAGTGTAAACTTATAATAAAGGTTCAAAAAAAGTTGTTTATCTTCTTCTTCTTATTTGGCGCTGTAACCGCCTAAGCGATTTTGGCCGAGTCCAAAACAGCACGCCAGTCATTTCTCTTCTGTGCTAACTGACGCCAATTGAAAATGCCAAGTGAAGCCAAGTCCTTCTCCACCTGGTCTTTCCAACGCAGAGGAGGCCTTCCTCTTCCTCTGTTCCCAGCATCGCGGCCCGCGTTGAATATTTTCAGAGCAGGAGCGTTTCTGTCCATCCGAACGACATGGCCAAGCCAGCGGAGCCGCTGAATTTTAATTCGCTGCACTATGTCTATATCGTTGTAAAGCTCATACAGCTCATCGTTAAATCGTCTGCGATATTCGCCATCACCAACGCGTAAAGGTCCGTAAATCTTTCGCAGAATCTTTCTCTCGAAAACTCCAAGAGCCGCCTCATCAGATGGTTTCATTGTCCATGCTTCCGCGCCATACACCAGCACAGGCATGATGAGTGACTTATAGAGTGTGATCTTTGTACGACGAGAGAGGACTTTACTTCTCAATTGCCTACTCAGCCCAAAGTAGCACTTGTTGGCAAGAGTGATTCTCCGTTGGATTTCAAGGCTGACATTATTATTGGTGTTAATGCTGGTTCCCAAATAAACGAAGTCGTCCACTTTTTCAAACTTGTAACTGTCAACAGTGACGTGGGTGCCAAGACGCGTATGCTCTGACTGTTTGTGTGCTGACAGGAGATACTTCGTTTTGTCCTCGTTCACCACCAGACCCATTCGCTTTGCTTCTCTATCCAATCCCGAGAAGGCAGAACAGACGTAGCCCTTGTTTTTACCGATAATATCGATGTCGTCGGCATACGCCAGCAATTGTACGCTCTTATAAAGTATTGTGCCTGAGCGGTTCAGTTCTGCGGCTCTTATTATCTTCTCCAACATAAGATTAAAGAAATCACACGAAAGGGGGTCCCCTTGCCTGAAACCTCGTTTGGTATCAAACGGCTCGGAGAGGTCCTTCCCTATTCTGACGGAGCTGGTGGTATTGCTCAACGTCATTTTACACAGCCGTATTAGTTTCGCGGGGATACCAAATTCAGACATCGCGGCATAAAGGCAACTTCTCTTCGTGCTGTCGAAAGCGGCTTTGAAATCGACAAATAGATGGTGTGTGTCGATCCTATTCTCGCGGGTCTTTTCCAAGATTTGGCGTATTGTGAATACCTGATCTATGGTGGATTTTCCAGGCCTAAAGCCACACTGATAAGGTCCAATCAGCTCGTTGACGGTGGGCTTCAGTCTTTCGCACAATACGCTCGATAAGACCTTGTAACCTATGCTTAGAAGGCTAATTCCGCGGTAGTTGGCGCGTATGGCGGGGTCGCCTTTCTTGTGGATTGGGCAAAGCACACTTAAATTCCAGTCGTCGGGCATGCGTTCATCTGACCATATTCTGCATACGAGCTGATGCATGCACCTCATCAGCTCCTCGCCGCCGTACTTGAATAGCTCGGCTGGCAGGCCGTCAGCTCCAGCAGCTTTGTTGTTTTTCAGCCGCGTAATCGCTATTCGTACCTCGTCATAGTCAGGCGGTGGGACAGCTACTCCATCATCATCGACTGGGGACTCGGGTTCGTCTTCCTCACTACTTTCAGCGCTGCTCCCATTCAGTAGGTTATAAAAGTGTTCCCTCCACAATTTAAGTATATTCTGGACATCGGTCACTAGGTCGCCATTGTTGTTCTTACAGAATTTCGCCCCGGTCTTGAAACCTTCCGTAAGTCGCCTAACCCTCTGGTAGAATTTTCGGGCGTTCTTCCTGTCGGCCAGCATCTCAAGCTCTTCGCACTCACGTATTTCGGCCTCTCTCTTCTTATTGCGGCAAATACGTCTCGCTTCCTTCTTCAGTTCCCTATAACGGTCCCACATGGCTCGCGTTGCGCCCGATCGCAGCGTGGCCCTGTAGGCGGCATCTTTTTTCTCTGCGGCTTCTTGACATTCCTCATCGTACCAGTTGTTCTTTCGGGCTCGCTGAAATCCAACTACTTCTTCGGCGGCGGTACTTAATGATCGGGAAATGTGGTTCCACTGCTCGCGTACGTCGGATTGTTGAAGAGTGCTCTCAGAGAGCAGGTGTGTGAGTCGAGTGGCGAATAAATTGGCCGTCTGTTGTGATTGCAGCTTTTCGACGTTAAGCTTTCCTTGCATTGTTGGGCGCACATTTTTTGCTGCACAGAGGCGGGTGCGTATCTTGGCTACAACAAGATAGTGGTCCGAGTCGATGTTTGGCCCTCGGAGTGTACGTACGTCCAAAACGCTTGAAGCATGCCTTCCGTCTATCACAACATGATCGATTTGGTTTCTCGTTTTTCGATCTGGAGACAGCCATGTAGCTTGGTGGATGTTCTTATGCTGGAACCTAGTACTACATATTACCATATTTCGGGCCCCGGCGAAGTCGATCAGCCTCAGTCCGTTATCGGACGTTTCGTCGTGGAGGCTGAATTTTCCGACAGTGGCGCCAAAGATCCCTTCCTTGCCCATCTTGGCATTAAAATCGCCAAGCACGATTTTGACATCGTGTCGGGGGCAGCGCTCATATGTACGTTCCAAGCGCTCATAGAAGAGATCCTTGGACGCCTCATCCTTCTCTTCCGTCGGGGCATGGGCGCAGATGAGCGAGATGTTGAAGAATCTAGCTTTGATGCGGATTGTGGCTAGACGTTCGTCCACCGGGGTGAACGCCAGTACTCGGCGACGGAGTCTCTCTCCTACCACGAATTCAACACCGAATTTGCGCTCCTTTACGTGGCAACTGTAGTAGACGTCGCAAGGCTTCACGCTTACTTTACCTTGCCCCGTCCATCGCATTTCTTGGATGGCGGTGATGTCAGCCTTTGTCTTCCCGAGGACATCAACCAGCCGGGCAGAGGCACCTTCCCCATTAAGGGTCCGGATATTCCAGGTGCATACCCTTAAATCATAGTCCTTTATACGTTTGCCGTGGTCGTCATCAGAAAAAGGGGGTCTCATCCGAGGCTTGTTGGAATTTTTCATTGGGCGGGGTTTTAACGTGGCGGGACCCAAACCCAGCGCACGCGAAGTTTTACGCCTTCTCACTTTAGCTCGCTCCCAAACGGGTGTTTGGTTGCTACCCAGAGGATACGTGGATATAAATATCCGGACGTTGTGAGCTGCGATTTGAACCGTACGCACAAGAATCGCTTCTGGCCACTCCCAGGTGAATGGCAGTCAAAAGTTTTCCACTTCTGCGCACGGAACCATCCTCCTAATAAATATAAACTTACTAAAAATTTTCAAAAGAAAGCTTTTTATAAACATTTGTATAACCCTTTATTTAAAGATATTTCATAAAAAACTCATACATAGATTGCTTAACATCTAGAAACTAAACGAAATGCGAATTTTCGGCGGACTCATCTACAGTCGCGAAAATATAAATAGGGAATAGACATTTTAGCATACAAATTCACGATAACACACAAAAATTAAGCATAAAAAAGTTAATTATTACATCTTGTTGCGTGCTTTTAATTACATGAGGTTATTGGCAATTTGGAAAAACGACATCGATGCAGCTATATATTCCGCTTCATCGCCGCCATTCTCATTGATGAACTTTTCTGAAAAAAATTTAATACATTTTTAATTGAATGTTAAGCTAAGAAAGGATAAAGAGAACTCATCATTTGAAGACTCGAATGCTCCACCGATTGGCGCAGCGGGTCCTGGATTGGATTTTTTTTACCGCATCGGTTTTATTTAATTTTTTCTTTTAATAATATATTTTAAAAAACGTAAACACGTCACTTACGATTGGAAAAATGTTATATTTACTACTTCATGTCGTTGGCATTTGCATTTCATTTAAAAGTTTTAGTTATTTATAAACATTCGCTCTCAAAACTTATTAAAGGTTTATTTGAAAAAAACTTTTAATAAGCTTAATATTAAAAATGCTTATTAAACGCTTATTATAGCAAACTTACTTTAAGTTATTTTTAAAAACATTTACTGAAATGCTTGTTCAAGTGGATTCTAATGAATTTGAAAGTATTTTTGGTTATTTACATGTGTGTGCTGAGTGTGTTTACATACAAAATAAGCAAAACTTTACAACCAAAATTTGGAGGTTATGTTGAAGTTGACAGAAGTTACAATTTTTTACTAGAAAGCGATCCCGTACTTTTCAATGTTACCCTCTCTTTTTGACAGTTTTACTAGTCGAGTCCGAGGAATACGCGATTGCTCCTAGTACTTAATCGAAAAGACTCAACATTGCTTGGGATCGATCAAAAAGTATCGAGTATGAAATATCGGTTCTAAAGTATCGATACCTACTAATATCGATACTGATCTATTATTTTTTATTGCCCAAATAATAGACATAAGAACGATTATAAGAAAAGTAAACATAACAAAACTGTCAAAGCTAAACTTCAAAATGGGGGGGATTGCCAGATGAATGTACGTAACCAATAGTTATTCAAGACACGAACCATCATATCGGTATAGACACGGATTGACATGGCCACTATGAAGACGCCCACACTGACATGCGATAAAAGAATCGGTGGTCACATACCACGAGACTAGAAAAATATTTTTTCTCTTTGGAATTGGGCACGGAGCGAACCACACTCATCAACCCTCGCAAGAACGGAATTACAACCAAGTAATTAAAGTGGATTAAAAGCTGGCGACATTCGGGGAGTCGATACTCACCCCTCAGTGGAAATTAATAGAGACAAAAGGTGCCGTCACATTCCTTCCGGCAAATCCCCAGCCATGTTGTTGCGTATAATAAAGAAGTTGTGAGCATCAAATCCGGACTATTCATTTCACAGCAATTGAGTCACCATAAGCCGGTAATACAAAATCATTACACGTAAGTCAGCCACTTTTTTGCCACCATCCATTGGAAACGAGCTATCCATCAACCGTAAATAAAGATTCCTGTTTGGACCGACAAACCAAGGTCAAGCAAATCAATACTTTTGGCTATAAAGGTATTTCTTAGTCCCCTTTCAGACACGTCAAGTCTTGCTTTCAAGTGTGCTCGTTCGATGGCGAAGGAGGAGAGAAGAGAGGGGAAGAGTACAGATACCTCCGTACCGTCAATTCGTTTCAAGTTTTCTTGTCTCTTGTGATCTTTTCGTTGCTTCCCATTTGAAGAACCAAAGACTTGAATTCAATTGAAGTTGACGCGTGTGGAAGCAAATAGAAAACACAAAAGATAATGCGAAAAAAATTGCTTTCAAGACTGGACGTGTCTGAAAGGGGACTTATGAACCAAATAAATAATTTTTTCTTTATTTTATGTCAAGTTAACCATTATCTGGGAATCTTAAAAACCAAACTATATGTTTAATAATGAATGGTATTTGACACAGACAATGCATGGGGAAAAATTAAAAGAAAGTTAATCTCGTTTAAGAAAAAAATTTGCTCATAAAATATTTATTAAAAAAAGCCTTATTTTGTTATACTTCCCACGAATATAGGCTTTTAAAAATTATAAGCCAAAAATTTAAAAACGATAGTTGTAAAAATGTCTCCTTATTACTTCACTTGATAGAACTCCACATACAATTGGGAGTGTGAAGAATACAGAAAGAAAATGATACGGCTAAAATTTTACTAATTGAAATTCTTAAGCTTTTAAAAATTTAAGATTTTGTAGTATCTAGATAGCGGGAATTGGAGTAATTTTTCTATTTGACATCTACTTTTCTCCAGACTAAATGCAAAGATATAGTTTAAATTTTCTGGAATATTTTAATTTTTACCAAGAATTTTTTAATCAACTCTTTCTACCCTGCTCTTTGCCTTCTTTGATTATATTCTTAAATAGCAGACTCCCACTACTTTTGTATTTTCCGCTAGTCTTTTCTGCGTATGTATTTCTTGCATTTTGCTCAAGAGGTTCACATGCTAACGCGCTTCAAACCCGTAAAGTTGCCCAGTGAGCTTAATTTCGCGGTGGAACGTCTGTACTGAACATACTTCCACTCGAGCAGTTGGGCCGTGTAGACGTTGCATTACATCGACTTTGGTGAGTCAATTGTAAGTCCCCTTTCAGACACGTCAAGTCTTGAAAGCAATTTTTTTTCGCAATCTCTTTTGTGTTTCTATTTGCTTCCACACGCGTCAACTTTAATTGAATTCAAATCCTTGATTCTTTAAATGGGAAGCAACTAAAAGATCAAAAGAGACAAGAAAACTTGGAACGAATTGACGGTACGGAGGTGTCTGTACTCTTCCCCTCTCTTCCACCCTCCTTCTCCACCGAACGAGCAGACTTGAAAGCCAGACTTGACGTGTCTGAAAGGGGATCAACGTGTATTCTTGGCACTATATCGACTTTGTCGCATTTGTTGGTTTGGCAATTAAACAGCCATAAAGAACAATGCGCTTCATATTCGGAACAACAATGGACGAAAAATTGCCGAGGCAAAATTTGCTTTAAACTGGCTACACACGACAAACATATGCGCGCACATGTGCGCCAACATGCTCGCTGTCGTTTGCCACAGACGGCGAGCGGCTCATATGTACAATACAATTGCAATGCCTTTAAGTTAGCTTTTTTTGTGTATTTGTTACTTAAATTTATTTATATTTTACTTATATGTATGTACATACATATACTTATAGTAATTTAGCCTCATTTATCAAAAGTTCAATTGACGCACATGGCTTGGATGCATTTATCCGCCGATCAACACAAAATGAGGTTGTTGTTTTTGTTTCCAATGCGATGCTCGCAAACCGCCCTACAAACGACGAACATGACCCGCAAGCCGTGCATGTGCGCGGATATGTTCGTCGTGTGTAGCCACTGTTATGCAGCGTTTTTGCTGCATTTAAAATGCAACATTTAGCACTTTCGAACATATGTTTTCGAAGAGCGTTCATGCTATAGCATTTAGCAAATGTACATTTACGCGAGTTCGAAATCGTATCCTTTTGACAAACAGCCGTGTTCCAGTCTCTTATTTAGATGCGTATATAGTTATTACGATCAATTCTCACGCAGAAGATAATGTGCAAAAACCCTACTGAAAAGGAAAAAATAAATTTTAAACCAAAAATTCAATACAAAAACTTGAATTGTTTTAACCATAAACGAACATTTGTTTGTGTATATATTTATTTGTCGGTGCATTCAATTAAAATTTCCTCACTTAATTAGGAAACAAACCAAACAGAGTTGATCACAAATTGATCCAGATTTCTATCAGTATCAAATCGATGTTGAATTTGCTTAACTTTTCTTTATCCAAATATGTAATGCAAAATAAAAGAAATCTCGATCGGCGATCACTGAAACGCAGCTAGCAACTGTATACTCGAAAAAGCAATGTTGCCACTTTTTCTCTTTAAACCATGTTCGAATCGTGGAAATTTTGGAAGATCACAGGGTTGCTTTTAGCATTTAGATTCTTAATGCAAAAATGTAGTTGCATTTAGTTGCATTTAGGTGACGAATTTTGTATGGATAAATGTACATTTAGAGTAGCATTTAGAGCTAAATGCGCTAAATGTGCTTTTACGCGTAAGCAAAAACAGCCTATTAGTATAGAGTTTCGTTACGAGTTGTTTTTCGATACCTTGGCTCAGAAGTATTGATGCCAAAATTACTTGGTATCGATCGAAAAGTATCGATTTTTTACTTCTATTTACTCGTATCATTTCATTCCTAACTTTATACTGAACATAAAATTAGGGGAAAAAATTGGGATTTCTAAACTCCTTAATTCCGGCGGTGAATTTATTAATTTAAACCAATTTCATAAAATGGAGCCTTTGGTAGTCAATCAGCCGGTTGTCATTGACAATGTAAGTGTGGCGTTTATTTAACATATCGAGCTTGTTGAAAAATGGGGGCGTCCGGCATGCGGTGACATCACTCGCTTTTTGAACTAATGTATCTACATATGTACATACAATAATGAAGTTGCTCGCCTTCCACCCTTTCTTTCTCTTGAATTTCAACAATTGGAAAATAGGAGGAACCATGATTCAATTGAATAATGGAGCCGCGTACAAACAAAGCGGTGACTAACCTTTACATACTTTTCAGTATACCTTTGATAGAATTTAAGCCGTATTCAAAGTTGCAAACAAGTTTTAATCATTGGTTATATGCTTTTCTTAAGAAAAATGTACATACGAGCGGTTCGTATATAGGCATTCAAATATATTTTATTTGGCTACAGTGTCAACGTTTATATTTTATGCAAGATTTGGGGTCATATTGTCCACCCAACCGAATTTTTTCTTCTAAATGTAAGTCGCCTCCATATTTTATAGGATACACTACTGGCTGTTTCTCTTGAACCGATGTAACCGGCAAACTTAATAAAATAGAGTTTCTATCAATTTGCTTTCGTTCACATTTCCCATAGTGCTTCTTAAATACCTCAGGTTTTGAGAGTTTGTCGTATGGATCACGATTATAGTCTCGAAAATTTTGGCATTCTAGGTAAAAAAAATCGATGTTTTCCAACTTAGTATAGTTTACCATTGTCAAACCAATTCTGGGCGCAAAGTTCAAGATGAGTTTTCTCTGGTTTATAGAGCTTTTTGACACGGTCAACATATCTACTTCAGGCGTTAAAACCAATTTCATATTTGTAATTCCTATAAAAAAGTTAAAGAGAAATTTAATTTACATATCGCTCGTTTAATTATATAGAGATGTAACTAAAAATTTACGTTTTTGGAGATTTAATTGTACAATAACAGCCTTGATAAATGTTTTTATCCTGTATCAGTGAACATTTTTTGTTACAGTTTTGTTACGGAAAAATATATGAAAAATTTCCACTTTTAGTTACAAAAGTTTTGTCACCGATACAGATTTGGGCTGTTAATAAGCTTGATAGGTAGAATAAGTACACTTGTGATCAGCTAATTAAGCCAACAAAGTTTGAAATCTGGATTTATATGGTGTTTGTTATATAATGAGCTAGACTTTTATGGAAAAATAATAAACATTAAATAAACGAAAGCAAAATAGCCAAAATTTATCAAAATATTGCTGGCTTAATAAGCTGATCACAAGTGTATGTTCCACCTAACAGATGACTAACTTTCCCAAAAATGGCGATGATATGTGGATTTCTATCTGTATTTTGGCATACCAACTGTATGAATTGATCAAACTTTGATTGCGTTTTCCCACAAAATTGAAATTTTGATAATTTAATGGTATTATCTGTCGGCAAAGTTGTTGAAATTTTAAACTTATAATTGTAATTTTTTACTCAGGGTTCTGGTGTCATAAAAGCTGGTTTTGCAGGTGAGCACATTCCCAAGTGCCGATTTCCTAACTAGTAAGTAAAGTGGGAAATTTACGAAAATGTTTTATGGGTACAAATAATTTTTTTCAGCATCGGACGCCCTAAACACGTTCGGGTAATGGCTGGGGCACTCGAGGGTGACATTTTTGTCGGCCCCAAAGCAGAAGAGCATCGCGGTCTGCTGAGTATACGCTACCCCATGGAACATGGCATTGTTACTGACTGGAATGACATGGAACGGATTTGGAGCTATATATATAGTAAAGTATGTTATCTCAATGTCTAATTAAATATTCTTTTATTATTTGAGCGCTTTCAAACAGGAACAATTAGCAACATTTACAGAAGATCATCCAGTTTTATTAACAGAAGCCCCGCTGAATCCCAGAAAAAATCGAGAAAAGGCCGCTGAATTTTTCTTTGAAGGAATAAACGTACCCGCACTTTTTGTATCAATGCAAGCTGTCCTCAGTCTGTAAGTTATTTTTAGTATAAATTCCTTATCACACATTTTGAAATGTTTTGCTTGAAGTTATGCTACAGGTCGTGTCACAGGAGTAGTGCTCGATTCCGGTGATGGCGTTACTCACGCAGTGCCTATATATGAAGGATTCGCGATGCCACATAGTATTATGCGTGTTGATATCGCAGGCAGAGATGTAACTCGCTACCTTAAAACTCTTATACGAAAAGAAGGATTTAACTTCCGATCAACAGCGGAGTTCGAAATTGTACGTTCCATTAAAGAAATGCTGTGTTATTTGGCAACTAATCCCCAGAAAGAAGAAAGCGGGGAGACTGAAAAGGTCGCTTATATCTTACCGGATGGCAAAACTTTAGAGGTGGAGTATATTTTGTTATAATGGTGAATAAAACCTAAAACAAGAATTTTTCATCAGATTGGTCAGGCAAGATTTAGAGCACCTGAAGTGCTATTTCGACCAGATTTGCTGGGGGAAGAGTGTGAGGGCATACACAATGTGCTTATGTATGCAATCGAGAAGTCAGATATGGATCTCAGAAAAATGTTGTATCAAAATATCGTATTATCTGGTGGCTCTACATTATTTAAGGGTTTTGGCGACCGTCTGCTGTCGGAGTTAAGAAAACACTCGGCAAAGGATTTAAAAATTAGAGTAAGTTATGCAAAAATAATAGGTTCATTCCTGTACAATCTGAACCGGACATGTCCCAAAGTACGGAGACGCAAAAACCACATTTGGTGCCCAGAATTTGATAAACAGCTGATTCACCTGTTTTTTTGTTTTTTGTTTTTTTTTGCCACTTAAATGCAAACACCTGGAAACTGGATTTTGGTTTCACAAATTTGATTGTATTGATAAATTAGCTTCACTGCGTCTAAGCTTTCCTGCAAACCATTTTTTCAAAGTATTCTGAATTGTAGAGAAATTTTAAAGAATTCGTAAAGATCTCATCCGATTTTTTGCCTAATTTTCTAAAATAAAATAAACTGTGCAAACTTCGCTTTTCGAAATTTCAGAAGAAAAACGGTAAAGCAAAGATAATAATGCTGCTATGTGAAGAATTTCTTGCAATATTTTTTTCGGAATTTTCTTTATTTTTCGTAAAGAAATTTCTTTACGAGTTCGTGTCAACCACTTCATATAAGTTTCTTTGAAGATTCGTAAATCTTGTTGCAGAAATAAGATACTCCTTTGGGTTGCAGGGTTTTTATGTTGTTACGCCCTCTTAAAACTCTTAATGCCCATTCAGAAATAGATTTAAATAACATTATGAAGTGAGATTTTCTAATAATATAGTGAATATATATTTTTTAATACCATGTCCCCACCAAAAAGTTAACCATCTCAAATCGAACTTAACCACATCACCAACTATTGCTATCCACACTGTGGTTTGAGATTTATAAAACAATACAAATGTAAAGAACAGTGTCCAGACCTCCAAAACTCGATTCAGGACTAATTGCTGCAAAAATCGGAGCAAAAACGAATTTTCCGTACTAGATTGAATTTTTTATTTTTGTTTCTGACATTAATTGTTTGACTAAAATATTTTCTATTCATGCAAAATAAGGAAGCGAAGCAATGTAAGGATAATATGTTATATAGAACGTATCTAACACTTAATTTTTTAAAAAGCAAACCTACTTTATATAAATTTCATTCTTTTTAACAACTTAAGTAAAGTTCTGCATCCGCCAATTTGTACCGCCATACATCAAAAAATAACGAAGTTACTTTATTAACGCATTGCTATGAAAGAGTTACTTTTTAACAGTGAGATTTGGCTAACTTTCAATTTTTTTTTTTGCTGAAACCGGTGGTGTACACTCAACGCATTCCCACGACAGCCGGTTCTACGTATCGGAATGACTCGGGTTTTACCCGACCAAGGGCTGTTGTTTCGGCGATCTAACCCCGTTTAGGTCGGCGAAGTATCTCAGAAGTTGTTCGTCCATAGGGCTACATTCGCTACGTTTTCTCCTACTTAGGGCTGGCATCGAGTCAAACCCAGGGCCAGAAACCTACACCTGCTGTGTATGCCAGAGGCGACTACACCACAACTCCACCTCTGTTGTTGTTGTTGTTGTAGCGGCTACAACAACCCCGCCCAGGACGGTTGGTATCTCAGTCGTTGTCGTCAAGTTCCACTAACGGCAACCCTAGGAAGCGTGCAGCTTCTGTGGGGTTTGTCCACAGGGACCGGCCGGCCTATTGCCTTATATGTTGCCAGCAACGTTTCTTTGTCTTTGCCACAAGTACTGCCGGCTAGCGACTTGAGGACCTTGTTGCGGCTCTGTACTTTATTGACAATAGCGGTTGAGTGCGCAGAGAAGGAGAGCAGGCTGTCGAATGTTACTCCGAGTGGAGTCACCTCAGAGTCTGCTCAGGACTACGGACACATCGGCAGTTGACCACGTCTTTTGTGGCCCCCTGTTGCTATAACCGAGCAGCCTCCACGGCTAACCCCAGTCCACCTGAGCAGTCCCACACAAACACCGCAGCACAACAACATAACACAATAGACCACACCACAACGGCTACAGACCACAGAACACACAACCACACCACAACGGCTACAGACCACAGAACACACAACCACACCACCACCCACACGCCGCCGCCAACAACTTCTGGTTCCTCCTACAATCTGCACGGTATGTCAGACCAGGATATTCCGTATTTTGACATCAGTCAAATGCAACACCTGCCTTGGCTGGTGCCACTTTAGGGCATGCTCAGGTCTGCGCACCACGCGAGATTGGACGAGGAACTTCGAGGGCCCGTGCTGCGCTGCTCGATCGCAGACCTCAACTGCGACGCCTCCCGCCACCACCACAGGGCGGCAAACACCTCAGCAGCGCACACTGCCATTTGCGGCACGACCACACACATCCCTCACATCCCGCATCTACACGCGTCTCCCGAACCACATGAAGCTCCTTCAATTTAACTGTAACGGGCTACAGAGCAAGATCGAGGAGATAACCGTCTTCATGGGAAGGCATGGCATTTTGACAGCTGCGACGCAAGGGACGAAGTTGCACAGCAATTCAACACTGTTGAATTGTGCCGGGTACAACGTGCACCGTCGAGATCGCGAGCGGGATAATGGTGGAGGCTTAGCGTTCATTACGCACCACACCGTGCAGTATCGTCTCATCGAAGCAGTTATCGACCGCAGGGATACCACCCTAGAATGTCAGGGTATTGCTATCCGGTCAGGCGATGTTGACCTCGAAATATTTAACGCTTATATACCCCCTGTCACCTGCTGCCCGGTAGGATATCACCCTGACATAGGTGCGCTCCTCAGAGGTGAAAACCGTATGGTAGTAGGCGACTTTAATGCGCACCACGACCTTTGGCACTCAAGCCTATCAAACGATCGTAGGAGAACTGACTTGGCTGAGCAGATAGACGATTCGACATTCTGCACAATGAACGACGACGCACCCACCAGGATTATGGGCAGCTGCTGCAGCTCGCCAGACATAACAATAGTCAGCGCTGGTCTGATAAACAGCATATCATGGCGACCTATGCTGACTTTGGCATCAGACATCCTGCCCATAGTCATCTCGATCGATAAACCAACCGACTTTGTTTCCGCGGAGCACCGAACATATATCAACTTTTCAAAAGCAGATTGGAAAGGCTTCGCGGAATTTACTGAAAACACCTTCGCTGCCCTCCCCACACCAACCGACGTCCACCTTGGTGAACGTAAGTTCCGCAGGGCTGTCACCGCTGCTGCAGCACGCTTCGTACCGGCAGGATGCATCACCGACCCACGCCCAAATTTCCCTACTGAAGCGGCTGTTCTAGCCGATGAGCGTGACAGCCTTCGTCAGGCCGATCCCGGAGATCGCCGTATCAGGGATCTCAACGCGGAGATTCGGCAACTAGTAAGCTTTGGTCAACCGTGAGGTTACTGTCCAATCCGACGAAGCACGACGACAGAGTCGAAATTTCTTTCGGCGGCCATGCTTCGTTGGACCCGGAGCGATGCGCGAGCTATTTTAGCCGGCAGTTCATACTGCATCCTCCGGTGGACAAAGCCAAGCGTCGAGTGACCAGAAGGCTGCACAAACTGCCAACAACCTGTGCCCCCCCCCTTGCTTTCACTTGCGCTGAAGTTCAGGTGGCCATCGGGAAGGCGAAAGCCTCCAAATCCGTGGGTCCCAATGGAATATGTATGCTGATGCTGAAAAACTTGGGTCCTGCGGGGGTAGCGTACCTAACGGAGGTCCTCAATTTGTCCATGACCACTCTCATCATCCCAGACATCTGGAAGGTGGGGAGAGTGGTCCCACTTCTCAAACCGGGTAAACCCGCCAACATAGGAGATTCTTATCGTCCGATAACACTCCTTTCCCCGGTAGCGAAGACACTAGAGGCCTTGCTACTCCCGTATTTCACAAACCACTTGACCCAGCGAAGCATCAGCATGGTTTCCGTAAAGTGCACAGTACAACAACAGCACTTAACGTCATAAACACTCGGATAACTCGTGGTCTTAACCGTAAACGTCCCTGTGAGAGAACGATTCTAGTAGCGTTGGGCCTGTCAAAGGCTTTTGACACTCAGCCATTCCACGCTACTAGAAGATATAGAGGCTTCCTCTCTCCCACAGAGGCTCAAACGGTGGTCGGAAAATTATCTAAGTGGTCGACACTCGTCGGTAATGTTTAGAGACAAATCGAGCAAACTTAGGAAAATAAAACAGGAGTTCCACAGGGTGGTGTCCTTTCCCCACTACTGTTTAACTTCTACATTTCAAAGCTCCCTTAACCACCAGAGGGAGTCTCGATTGTCTCTTACTTACAGCACTTAGGACAGCGACTGGATGCCTCCTGAGCCACCAGAACACCACCTCCACGACGAGGCGAAAATGCTCCCAATTAGGGAGCACAACACGATGCTCTGCAAGCAGTTTCTTGTTGGGAGCCACATATGTGGCCACCCAAATAGACAGCTGCTTGCAGAGAAGCCCTCGCCGATGCACGTCAGGAGGCATCTATATGAACTGACGGACGAAGTCCAGAGGTTCATTAAGCAACCCGTTTTCCGGCTAAATTTAGCCGGTTGCGTTAGCAAACAGCCGAAGAAATTTCGATTTAGCCGGCAGCCGATTTGTTAACCGTTTTGCAGAAAAAAAATTAGCCGTTTTTAGCCGATTTTGCTATTTGCCTTGTTTTCTTAAATTTCAAATATGTATATACATATGTTTTCATTTTTGACTAAGCTACCCAAAATCTGTTAGAGATGGCCACTAGCCTTATCGTGGAGAAAATTTTCATGTCAGGCAGGGTTGTATGAAATTGGGCCGATTTCGCTTATTTTTATTTTAAACGAAGAAGGGATTTTCTTCATAAATTGTTTGTTATAAATGTCTTAATTTTAAGTGTGAAGTTTTATTCGCAAACTTAGAAAATAATAAATTGTTTCACTGTTAAGACACTTAAGATGCGTTTGTGTTTGGATATAGTGCCAACAAACAGAATAAATATTACATGTAGATATTGTGTTCCCAGATAGGCAATTCTGCCTAAATTACAAAACATCATTTTTGCCCACTCCCAAAGGTTTAAGGTAAGGGAAAAATTGATATTTTCAAGCATTATGTACACATACGTATTTTTTTAAACAAACTTTTTTGCTAAGAGTTTATTTAAATTCCAAAAACTGAATGCCAACTTGAATTAAAGGAACCAACACTGAAGTGAATCAAAATTAAAATAAAAGAGCACAAATTTATATGTAAAGCAAAACTCTCTGGGAATCCTACGAGACATCTGCCGGTCATATGACCGGTCATCTAAATGGGAGATCTGCAGTCTTGTGGCATCATATTTTACATCAGAATTGAAGGGATTTCTGAAAAATCTGACCAGTTCTTTTGTGTAACTGTGATTTTGCATCCTTTGTCAACATATGGCCTCGGTTGATGTTAACTTAAGGTCGTTGTTTTACTGCCTTAAAATTGAAGGGAAATTGTTACAGCGGTTTTTGTGTGTATTGGTTTCTATTTGAGTGTATTGAGAATCGGTCTGTCTGAAAAGGCCTTGTAGGGAAGACAATAGGTTTGTTCGTCGAAAATCCAGCGAGAATTATTACTCAAAATATCAGATAGAAAAAATGCTCCCAAATTCTCTCTCATGTAGAGAAACTTGCAATTTTCTGTACGAACGCAAATTTGCAAGTTTTTTTGCGAGCTAGTGTCCACGGTTGCATTTCAAACAAAAGAAATTTGCATAGAATTTTTAAAATTCTTTTAGAGGGGCAAAAAACAGGATCTACGTGTATATATCTTGTCAGTCCGACTTTTTTCAACATACGTTTCAATTTCTTTGACGGGTTACTATATCGACTCTGGTTGAGATTGCATTCCGATTAAGAATACAGTTTTTTTTTGCCGAATACCTTTCAAATTATTGAAATTAACTAAATTAAGTAAACAAGTATTAACTTACATTTTTCATTTTCAAATCGCTCCAGTATGTAAATTTTTAAATTTAACGAACTTGTTTATTCAAATTATCGTCGACAAAAAATTCAACCATGTGCCACAATCATATGTTTTTCCTAATTGCAAATTCTTGCTGGCAAAATTTTTTCCGGCTCGAATTTGTAACTTCTCTCCAAGAAAAGTCTTTTTACTCGTGATTTATGTAAATAAAACATGTGAAATTGTTTTTAGCCGGTTTTATTTGCCAATTTAGCCGGTTCGTCCAAAAAGTTCTGGCAACACTGCTCACAAATTGCAATAATAATAATATCCCAACGGTTTTTACCCTCCATTCCCGCCCATCCGCACGAGGGGCGCAGTCCGCATGACGTACGGAACCAATATTTTAAATTTTTTTTGTGTGCCGAGTCACGATAGGCAGGGGTTTGTTAAGTGTCGAGATCTAAAACTGTTCAGCTACAGAACTAAATTCATCAGCTGATTTTATGTATTTATGTCAATAATTCACTTATTGAGAGAGGAGAGTATCGCTTTCTTAATGCTGAAAAGCGGATCTGATATATCAAACGTGCTGGAATGAGAGTTAAAATCCTGGCATAAGCAACGGAGTGGGTCGTGCAATTCAAAATTGGTTTTACAAGCTTTCAGAAATATGGGACAAAAGTGTTTTGATACGCGTGAGGGAACATTAAAGCTTACATCAGCCAGAAGAGACGGACTTGAAATTGAGCCTGTCAGTAATTTAACCATAAAAATTATACCAAGCATTTCCCTGCGACTGGCAAGTGTAGGAAGGTTAATAAGTTTTAAGCGACTCGTATAAGGTGGAAGACTATATTGAGAATCCCATCGGAAATTTCTTAAAGCAAAAAGTAGGAATTGTTTTTGAATTGATTATATCTTGTCTGAGTAAATTTGATACCTTGGATTCCAAACCACCGAGCCGTATTCCAGAATCGGCCTAACTAATGTTGTAAACAGGGTTTTAGTGATATAAGGGTCACTAAATTCTTTTGACCATCGTTTCACAAATGCAAGTACACCTTTAGCCTTGTTGACTGTCACATTAATGTGAAGATTAAAATTAAGCTTAGGATCCATTGTGATACCAAGGTCCACAAAATTGTATACCTGTTCCAGGTTATGGTTACCTATTATATAAGAAACTGGCAGAACAGCTCTTCGCGAGAAGCACATTACTTTACATTTCTTAAGATTTAGAGGCATAAGATTTACTTTACACCAGTAAGCCATGCTGTTTAAGTCTGATTGTAGCAAAGACCTTTCTTCAATTGAAACGTACGATTTATAAAGTTTTACATCATCTGCATACATTAAAATTTTGGAGAATTTTATATCTGTAGAAATATCGTTTATAAAAAGCAAGAACAGAATCGGGCCTAGGTGGCTACCCTGAGGGACTCCTGAAGTAACATCAATGACGTCAGAGATAGTATTTTTAAACAATACCCTTTGCGATCTATCATAGAGGTATGAAGAGATCCAACGTAGAAAATTAGGTGGAAGACCAAGAAGATCAAGTTTATAGATGAGCAACGAGTGGCACACTTTGTCAAATGCTTTACTGAAATCAGTATATATAACATCAACAGTTTTGCTCTCACTAAATGCTTTTGAGATATAGGATGTTAATTCAAGTAAATTTGTAGAAGTTGATTTGCCCTTGCAAAATCCATGTTGACTGTATGAAATGCTTGAAGTGATAGAATGCGTCAACCGATTTGTTATAATTGCTTCAAATAATTTAGGAATTGCAGAAAGCTTAGCTATGCCCCGGTAGTTCTCCACTGAAGACCTGCTACCGCTTTTATGTAAGGGGTTATGAACGATTCCTTCCAAACAGTTGGAAAAACGCCCTCTTTAAGAGACAAATTAAATAAAGCTGTTAACGGCTCATAGAGATAATCAGCACAATTTCTAAGAAAACAAGTGGGGATCTGGTCAGGACCATAACTAAAAGACTGCTTTAAGGACTTCAGGTAAACTAAAACATCATCGGGAGATATTATAGGGTTATGTATTGAGTTAATTGGACTTAGTTTAAAAGGATAGTCAAAGTTTGCTTGGGAGTTAGTGGAATAATTGGATTTAAAAAACTGAGCGAACATGTTAGAAATTGTTTGATTATCACCAGAGACGGTATTTTGATACTTCATGGCGGAAGGAAACCCCCGTACATTTCGCTTGGAGTTTACGAAATCATAAAATGATTTGGGGTTATATATTATACGTCGTTTGATTTTACACAAGTAATCTTTATAACACTTTTTGTTTAATTCAAAGAACTTGTGACGCAAAAGTGAGTATTTTACATAGTATGAGTGTAAGCCGGTTTTTTTGTGTAATCTAAAATAACGTGACTTTCTGTTTTTCCAGTTTCTCAGTTCTTTAGTGAACCATAATTGCGTTTGTTCTTCGGGAACACACATGCGTTGAGGCACATACTTTTCAAATAATCTATGTACAGTACAATTAAAATGTGCAACGCTTTGCTCAACTTTTTCTTTGTATATAGGCCACGACAATTTAGACAATTCTTTATTCAGTTTTTTAAAATTGGCTTTCGAAAAATCAAAGCGAATATTTGGTTCGTATGTTTGGACATCGCAATTTCGACCATCGTTAATAATTTCGTAAGATATCTCAATAGCAGGGTGGTAGACATCTTCGGGCAAAACTAGTGGGTCACATTTATTTACAGCCGACTTAGATGCATCATCAACATAAACAAGATCTAATACTTTGCCAAACTTATTGCGAAGTACATTAACTTGATTCAGGCAGAGTTCTGCCATCTCCTCTAAAAATACGTTGTTGCACGCGCTAGACGAGAAAGGTACAATATCATTGTCAATGATGTTCCATGATACATTTGGTAAATTAAAGTCACCCAACACAATCAATGAATCAGAGGGTTTAATCATTGAATTAATTGATTTCAGTAAAGATACATGTTGTGAATACACTGATAAGTCAGATCGGGGAGGAATATAGCATAGAGCT
Source organism: Rhagoletis pomonella (assembly GCF_013731165.1). NCBI lineage: Eukaryota > Metazoa > Arthropoda > Insecta > Diptera > Tephritidae > Rhagoletis > Rhagoletis pomonella. The sequence goes on along the minus strand of NW_023459966.1, from coordinate 13,781 downwards.
AAGTAAGTAAACCCCCTTCCAACCTGAACACGAATGCATTTGAATTCTGCAGATTCAATGTGTGGAAGACTAACTTCTTCAGATGGTATTGAAGAGTCTACGGCAAAGAGTACGCCACCGCCGACTCTGTCCTCCCGATCTTTTCTGTAGATATGATAATTATTTGAAAGAATCTCTGAATTAAAAGTGTGAGGTTTGAGCCAAGTTTCAGTCAAAGAAATTATATTATAATTGCATTCAAGGCCATTAAGATATAAATTCGTTAATTTAGTATTTATGCCTCTTACGTTTTGATAATAAATACTTAAAGCAGATTTAGTAATCAGTTTTTTTTGGTTCTGTATTCTGACGGGGAATATTTGCTAAATTATTATTTTTGTTGGGCCTATACTCAAATTCACGAACGAAAGCTCCGGAGGGCCAAAAAGAACTACTAAGCAGCATGTCAAAATTTTCTAAATTTACGTCTATTTTAAATGAAGAAATATTTCTTTCATATTTAAAATAAAATTTTCTGATACTTAAGTTGACAGTTTTAACTTTGGACGAGATGTAAAACTTTATATCGTCCTCGGAAGTATCCCTCGAAAATCTAGATACAAATATAGACTTCTTTGGGGGAACCACAACCAGTCTCCTAGTATCAGACTCGATTACCGGCGGACGGGGTTGAGTAACTGAGTTACTAATTGAGGGTAGAGTAAGCGTTGGAAGATTAGATGGCGGTGCCACAACTTCAACGAGGGACGGGGAAGATACTGCAGGGTCATTATTATTAGAAGCAGACTTTGATATATGTTCTTTTGAGGAAGATAACTCCGTTGTCTGTGGACATGGAGAAGAAAGATTAATTAAGTCATTCGGAAGATTGTTCTGACGTGAAACGGTTCTTTCATTAGGCGGACTATGAAGACCCTTACGTTTTGACACATGAATGTCCTTCATAGATTGTACGGTATCTAAGCATTTAAAAGATTTAAATACATTTTCATAATGTTTAAATTTTTCGGTCAGTACCGACAACTCTCTCCCTACCTCAGAAAACCCATTTCTGGTTTGCCTAAACAACTTCGGTTGACCTGCACTTTAAGCAAGACCAGCGAAGACCTTTGCCATCATTAATAGCGTCCAGAATTCTTCCTGTCAAACCAGCACATTTTAGATGGCAAATACCATCACAGAGCCAGCACGATAAGTAGCGTTCAGATTCGCTTTTGATTTGGCAGTTATCAAGATCACACTTCATATTGAAAGATTTAATAACACTTATGTTAATAAAAAGACAAGCAAAATAAGTTTAACACAACACACACAACAATTTAATAGCTGATGTATTTAGCTTAAAAATATATGTAGCGAACAGTTTGAGTATCACTGTATTGTGACACTTAATAAACGCAGCGCAAACAGCTGTGACAAGAAATACTAAACGAAGTAAACACAAAGAGCAAAAAGAAATGTGCTAAAATAGAAACGATCTCAGTTAACTACAAAGGAATAACAACAACAATGATAACAACAAATGACTCGGCAAGATTAGATGTAAGCTAGTGAAATTTAATTAAATTTAATAAAAACCACAAAAATCACAAAACTTTCACTTAGCTTCGGTTATTATCACACTAAGATGCTCGTAGGCACTTTTTATAGCAACTTTTACTCAAAATTAGCACAATAAACTTTGCAAAATATAAAGACCAATCAAGGCACAATATAAGTAGAACTTCACAGCTTGACGTTTGCAATGTAACACAATTTAAACTGGTTTTTCACTTATAATTCAACTTTCCCTTGCCGCTGATTTGTAAACAAAGGTTTATTTACAAGTTACCGCAACTGTCAAAATCGACAAAACCAAGGTAGCGGTACCACTGACCTTTGTTCGCTGCACCGTGCTAAAGACCCACAGATGGCGGGAAAACACAGGGTTGTATCAGACTTTCGATGAGGTTTCAAGTTGGTTAGCTTTTAACCATCTCAGTGAAATGGTTAAGTGCTGTCATTTTTATATGGCGAAACTACGCTAAATCAAGTGGGTTATCGGGATAACCAACTCAATAGCCATAACTAAGTGGTTAGCTCCGGTGGGGACATGGTATAAGGTAGTTAGACAGTAGGAAAGTATCGGCTTTTCCGGAAATGTCGTGAGTTTCGCCCGAAAATAAATTCGCCCGATATTTTTTCCATCCGCCCGTATTGAATACACAAACGAAAAGTGAAAAGTGAACCGGTTCGGCGAAAATAAAACTCATGATAGGGCTGATAATCTTACATTTCTGCATTAAGTATCTAAATGCTAAAAGTAATCCTGTGATCTGCAAAAAATACCACGATTCGAACATGGTTTAATGAGAAAAGGTGGCCGCATTGCTTTTTCCAGTACACAGTTGCTACCTGCGTTTCAGTAATCGCCGATCGAGATTTCATTTATTATTTTACACTATTTGAATAAAAAAAGTCACGCAAATTCAACATCGAAGTGATGCTGATAGAAATCTGGATTAATTAGTGATCAACTCTGTTTTGTTTCATAATTAATTAAGACAATTTTAATTGACATCACCGACAAACGAATATATAACCAAAAAATTTTTGGTTATGGTTAAAACAATTAAAGTTTTTGTATTAGATGTTTTGTTTAAATTTTTTTTTTTTCATTTTCAGTAGGGTTTTTAGCATATTATATTCTCTGTGCGAATTGGTCGTGATAGATACGGATCTGAGTAAGCGACTGGAACACGACTGTTTGTCAAAAGCATACGATTTCGAACTCGCGTAAATGTACATTTGCTAAATGCGATACCATGAATGCTCTTCGAAAACGTTAGTTCGAAAGTGCTAAATGATGCATTTTAAATGCAGCAAAAATGCTGCATTACTGCAAATATTTTCGATAGTAAACTTTCTTATCAATTAAATTGAATTAAAATTTTAAAGCAGGTGGCAAACTTCCACAAAAATATTCTCGGATGTAAGCCTCCGTAAACCTGTTTCTTTTGACAGCCTTATATATTTACTTTATCTTATCAATTTACCTTGCTGTTGTTGTTGTAGCGGCTACTAAACACCGCTCGGGTCGGTCATCCATCAACGTTGTCGTCTGTTTTAGCTAAGGGGAGGTCCAGGAAGTGCGCAACTTCATCAGAATCTGTCCATAGAGACAGGCGCGTTAGCTGGGTGGGGTTCTGGGGCATGCGAAGAGGTGCCGATAATATTTTTCTTTAATATCTATAATATGCAGGCATCGGCCTTTTACAATTTTATTATACATATCGTCGTTTAAAGTACAAAACCGCGTATCGGCATTCTGCAAAACCGCGTAACTGGCATTAGCTGCCAAAAATTGGATTTGCTCACACAAGCTCTTGGCTCAATCCTTATACCATGTTCGAACCGACAACGAAAACACTTTCAAAACGAGTTTTGGCTGTTAGTGTTTTCGTTTGCATTTCTTACATCCTCTGATTACAGTTTCGCTACGCAAAAACGAAACCAAAATGCTTTTCCCTCATTTTCTTTTCATTAGCAACCTCTTACTTTCATTCTTATTATACTTTGGCCAGCTAATTAACAATAAATCCGAAATGGCGTATTAAACATGATAAAATATGACTTCCACTTCGATAAATAATCGAAAAAACTAGTGAAGACACCGATTGGAATGAGTGGAACGTGAGTTTTCAAGTAGTTTTCAGCAAAAACTGGTTTTCGTTTGACAGATTTTACATGGACGAAAACACATGTTTTAGGTCGAAAACCAGTTTTAGCAACGAAAACATGTTTTCGATGTCGGTCAGAACATGGCATTATCAATTCGTCTTGAAATATACTGGCCATGTATGCGATTGCTTTATAAAAAAGAGAACCATTTTGAAATATGAGTGTTTTTACTCTCTAGAAGGTAATTTACATAATTCATATACACGGTTTTGCATTATCTTGATACGCGGTTTTGCATTTTGTTGATACGCGGTTTTGTACTTTAAACGACGATATGTATGGATAGGTACATAATACTAAAATTTAAAGGTAGTTTCACTTCTTCTTATTCGCCATTGCTCCCATTTGACGTAAACTGTGCTTTTCTTTTAAAAGTAGTTTTTACTAATAAAAAAATATATTTAAGAAAATTGTTTCAAAAAATATTTAAAAACACCATTTTATAGCGAGTGATTTATTTCTAAAATTAAATATAACACGGAAGGCAAGCAAAATACTCGTTTTACAGGGTAGTGCACATAGAGAATCTATTTGTTTATGCAATTTTTTCGTGATTATTTAGTACGATTAGCTGCATATTTCGGGATGGCCACGTGCATGGTAATTTCACAAAGGTGTTGCTTGTTTATTCCAACCACTTTTCGGCAGAAACTTTTCAGCATCGTGACGGATGTGCCCAATCGAAGCAATAGCAGTATAGCGTAGAGTTTATCTGCCTATAAACTATAACAAGGGTTTCTAAGGCCCTTCGGACAAAAGGCTGCGAAAATCTTCGATACAAATGTTCTATACCTACGTCGCGAGTATCTTGAAGCGCACGGTTCGTACACACGAGGACGAGTTTCTATTTGGCCACTGTGGCTACACGGCATCCACGAATTTACAAAATGTCCTCAAGTGAAATCTCGGAAATCTCGGCAACGTTTGTATCGACGATCTCGTCCGACAGGTAGCGCGCGGCTGGTATCGGCGACGAATGAACGAAATGTCGGCTACGTGTGCCTGTGTACGAAACTATGAATTTGTATTGCATTAGTCGCTTAGAGACTAAAATCGTCGGGTATCGAAGCTTTACGTAGCCTTGAGTACGAAGGGCCTAAATATACCCTGCGTGTTATTAGTATTTAATGAAAAAAATCCTTAAAAAAATATTAAAATTTCCAAAACAATAATTTGTTGAGGTGACAGTGCTACTTGAGCAATTTACGAAAAGTATAAACTTCATAAGCACAGTTTATGTCAAAAAATTTCAAAGTGAAACTACCTTCTTTTTTTGTATCAGGGATAGGTACATATGTACTAGCACAGAATAAACAGTATACAGAAGACGCATGTCACGAGCGGTGAGGCAAGCAAGGGTATCACAAGCGGCGCTACCTCTGTTACTTTAGCAGTATTTTCACTCGGCTGACGCTGTTAATTCCATCGTCGCAATGACGACAAGATGTTAACTAACTTCGTTTTCCATCACGCCTGCGTTGCCGTTTTGATACAATTGTATATTTTTTAATACTTTTTTGCTAAATTGTAATATCTGATACTGGTTTGTTCCCAAATGCCGTATTTTAATACTTTCGGCTGCCAGAAAGGAATTTTTGAAAACTATGAATAGTATTACTAGTCTAAAGCAGTGTACGAAAATAAATTATATTGTACGTTACTATTTCGTTTCGTTTATTACTTCAACAGTTCGGTACAATACGAAAAGAAAACGGCTGAATTCACTTTGGCGATAGTACACTACAGTAGTTTAGTAGTTACAGACAAAACAACAAACGAAATGAATCGTGCAGAGAAATATATATGTATGTATGTACATATATGCAATAACTAAATACAAAACGAATGGCTGCAATGAATAAAAAAAATAAAAATGTTTTTTAATTGAATTGGATATGAAAATTTAAAGAAAAAAATATTTTTCACGTAATTGAAACGTTTGCATACATATAAAACGTACCCTATGGTACAATTGTCACAAACGAAAAGCAAACGTTTCCCCTTTGGGGAAAATTACAGTGAATCTTACAATTTGTTCATGACCATGATACAAAAAAGAATGTAGTTTCATTACTACTATTTTTTGATTATAAAGCAGATTTTTGACATTTCTCCAGATGCAAACATTAAGCATAGCTTTGCCACATTGACATTTTTTGAGAGGGGAGATTTTCTTTTAAAAATTTGGGATTTAATAAAAGAGTAAAATTTACATACAAAAATTGCAAGTTCATGAGTTCGAAAATCATATTTGTACGTGTTTCTCAAGCGTTTTAAAGATCCTTTGAATAATATCGATGTGCAGAGATAAAGTAATAAAATAAAATCCAGTTTTGAAACATTTATTTATTAAAAAGCTTTTTTTTTCATTTTATTTTAAACAAAATAAATAAATTTACATAGTTTAATAGTCCGAAGAAGATGTATTGATAGATATTTCGTCATTAAAGCATAGTCCGAAACATGCTTCGGAGAAGGTTGTATGGGCTCATTGCCTCACAATTAAACGAGTCACAATTCAGAATTCAGAAATAATTCAGGATACAAAACTGTCGTGTAAATCGAACGTGGAACACAAAACCTCTAAAGAATTGGCAGCATTTTGGCAATGTAAGCAGGTCTTTGGCAAAACGTGGGGTGTGTCACCATAGGGAATCCTCTGGATTTATACCTCTGTGATTAGACCCATAATTATGCGTCAGTGGTATAGTGGAGCAGATTCTCAATCAAGAGCGTGGGAATTCTGCTTGCTAAACTTCAAACAACTACTGCCGTGTGCTGTCCTGAAGCTTTCTCTACAATACGTGGCGCTGCACTTGATGCACTGCTGCACTTACCGTCACTTTGTGTCTTCATACGAGGGGAAGCTTTAAAGGCCACCTGCAGACTAAAAAGAAACTGACGCTGGTATAACACTGAGTGGGGCAAGGCGGAAATTGCTAGCGGCAGAGATCTGAGCACTTGTGTTTTTTTAATGCCACAGGATAATATGCCACCTTTACCTTTGTTGAACAGATTCTGTAATGTTTAGTTCCCTGCGACTGAATGCTGGTTTAATACCAGCACTGAGCCCGGAATCACACATAATCGAATCTTCAATGATGGCTCCAAAACTGACTCTATCTTGGACTTTTCTCTGGGCAAGTATGCTTCGGTCTTACAGGCTGAGGTGTTTGCAGTGACAGCCAAACTGCACTTAAGGCATTGGGCAGCCCTCTAACTACTTACTTCCAAACTCTGGGCGCCAGTTCAACCGGCAGTAACTCCTAACCATAACTCCATAACTATAATATCTATCATAGCATGAAGCACCGAAATTAAAGCCTTACCTTTGCAAAGCACATCCAAATCTTTTCCGGTGACTGGCTTTAGAAGAAACTAATTTAATAATAGGTAGTTTTTGCGGTGGACAACATGTTTACCGGTCTTTTATTTCAAAGAAAGTCAGTTGGTTGCGTTTTCAAATATGGCGATGTATGAATTTCAATTTTCGTTATTGCTCCGACCGAAGACAAATTTCCTTTTAATTTTCTAAATATTTTTTTTTAATAACAATAATAATAGATTGGCGCTTACACATATGCTAGTGTTTGGCCGAGCTTCGCCTCCGACTTGTGGTGTGCGCCTTGATGTTGTCACGCAAATCGGAGGGACCTACAGTTTTACGCCGACTCCGAACGGCGATTGTATTTTTATGAGAAGCTGTTTTTCATGGCAGAAATACACTCGGAGGTTTGCCATTGCCTGCCGAGGAACGACCGCTGTTAAGAAAAAAAAATTTTCTATACTTTTTTGCGATCTTGCTTTGACCAGGGCTTGAACCCAGGTGCTGCGGAGTGGAAGCGCGCACTGCTTACCACTACGCCACAGCGGCCGACATTATTTTTACACTAAATAATATTGAGGCTTAGGTATGGTAGCATGAAATGTCACAATCTGCTTAATTGTCAGGTAGTTAATATGGCGCTCGAAAAGTGGCAATGAAACTACCTTCTTTTTTGTATCATGTTTCTGACTATGCACAAAACTGTACAAAACCACAAATGATATGATGATCGATGAGCAAATGGGAATTGTTTTGTAAAGTTTATTTTCGTACCCTGGTCTAAAGGCAAATATTTTTTTTCTTGTCATTTAACGTCCCACAATTTATATATAGATATTTATAAGTTTGATTTGGTAACTCTTATAAGGGAATTCTGAATTTCTTTGCATATGCCACTGTTATAGGACCCCTAAACCACACAGAAACATTGCGCAATATCGGCCTTGCGACGGACGTTTGTGTGGTGTATGGGGTCGTTTGTACTAAATTGCGCTAAAATAAAAAATTGTTTTGATTATTTTGCTCATGCTTGTGTTATTGTAATTTGTGCTGCGTATGGCGACAACTGCGAAATTTTTAGTCTTGTTTTGATTTTGGTGTCCAGATCGTGCTGTAAAATATGGATAAAAGCGTAAAAAATTTATTTTTTAATTTATTTATTTTTTACGTTTTAAAGCTGAAGCTATCAAAATATACAACGCACATTCATATTTCTTGCACATATTTACTTGATTAACGTTTCTTCAAAATAAAGTTTGCGCAATTTTATGCTGTAATAATTTCCACAATATTGACTTGTACAAGTCTCGGGATGCGCAAGGGTTTTGTGTGGTTTGGGAGCCCTATAAGTTTGTTTTTCATTATGCAAATAAGCAGACAGAATCAAGAAATATAATTTTTTTTTATAAAGTAGTCTTATAAAAGGTTTATAAATTGAAAAATGTATGAAAAGGTCAATTTATAAAGCTCTTTAAACCTACTTCATTTTTATGAATAAGGCCATAAAATTTTATTTATTATTTGTTTTTTAAATAATAGTTTAACAAACAACAGTTTTGTTTGCTTTTGATACTTTTTCTGCTTGGCAACTGATTTTTTTTCAAGCTCGCGGCAACACTGATCACGATGTGTGTTTGTGGCGAGATGTTAACTTTATGTTATTCATAGTGCACGTTATGTTAACTCCTCTGCTCTGTTCCGGGTCGCCATGTTACTCATAGTGGTCGTGATGTTAACTTCTCTGCTCTGGTCCGGGATGCAATATTACGTCCGCCGAAGAAAATTAAATTTGTATGTTGTGCGTCTTCTGTATACTGTTTATTCTGTGGTACTAGGGATGTTTTGAATGTCATATTTTTCACATTCGCGAATGCCAATGCGAATGCGAATTTTCGGAAGCGAATGTGCGAATGTTAGGAATAACGTTAAAATCAGGGAACTGCAATTATTCGTGTTTTTAAGTAATTGGTTGAATAACACAAGAAATAGTGTTAGTGGATAATATTCAATGCAGAATATTCACACATATGCACTAACACTATTTTACGCTCGGCACACAAAGCGAGAGCATGTACAATGACTAAGTTCTCTGTTGATATGCATTGGTGTAGTGCTCAATTCTCTCATTGAGCCATTAAACAAATCAGTTATACCGAAATGAGTAGGAGCACTAACAGGCTAACCTAATATTCGCGGCTTGAGTTTTGGTACGCATGCCTTCGAATTTGTTTTTTTGCGTCACCCGAAATTTACTTGCATGCGTTTGCATTTGATTTCATTGAGCGAAACGTCAAATCAAAATGTCACGCAGAACAAAAATTGGAAATTGAGTTAGCTTCATACGCACGCACGTTCAATTTCGGTTGATCTCATACAAGTTGCATGTGCATGAGAAATTTTGGCAATAAATTGGCGGCGTGCGTGAATATTAGGTTAGCCTGTAAGAAGCACCAATAGCTCAGTTGAGTGATTTTAGTGAATTTAGTAATTTTCGTCGTTTATAGCAACAAAATATGTACAAGCGACGAGAAAGCGACAGCATGCGAAGGCACGCTAACACACTCTCACTTTTAGCTCACACTTGTTTATGGTGGCGCCCGTATGTGGCTCAGAGCAGAACACACATAATATTAAACTCGTTCAAGAAGCACAAATAGTTCAATGCAATGATTTAAGTCATCTGAGTTTTCTTAGTTAAGCTTTATTTTTATTTGAATTCAAGAATATAACAAGTAAAGTTGAAATAAAAAATGCAGATCGATAATGGGGGGTTTTTAAAAGTTTTTATTGAAAATAACAAAACGAAATCATTCATGATTTTAAATTAAAAGTAAATTTATAAAATTCATAAATATTAGATTTATAGGAACGTAGAAATATGCATACACATTCTTCTTCTTCTTCTTTTTTGGCGCTGTAACCGCCTAAGCGATTTTGGCCAAGTTCAGCAAAGCACGCCAGTCGTTTCTCCTCTGTGCCAACTGACGCCAATTGGAAACGCCAAGTGAAGCCAAGTCCTTCTCCACCTGATCTTTCCATCGCAGTGGGGGCCTCCCTCTTCCTCTGCTACCACCAGCGGGTTCCGAGTTGAATACTTTCAGAGCTGGAGCGTCGGTGTCCATTCGAACGACATGACCAAGCCAGCGGAGCCGCTGTATTTTAATTCGCTGCACTATGTCCATATCGTTGTAAAGCTCATACAGCTCATCGTTCCATCGTCTGCGGTACTCGCCGTCGCCAACGCGTAAAGGACCGTAAATCTTCCGCAAAATCTTTCTCTCAAACACCCCAAGAGCCGCCTCATCGGATGTTGTCATTGTCCATGCTTCTGCGCCATATACCAGCACGGGCATGATGAGTGACTTATAGAGCGTGGTTTTCGTACGTCGAGAGAGGACTTTACTCCTGAATTGCCTACTCAGTCCAAAGTAGCACTTGTTGGCAAGAGTGATTCTACGTTGGATTTCAATGCTGACATTATTATCGGTGTTAATGCTGGTTCCCAAGTAAACGAAATTCTCTACTTTCTCGAAATTGCACCTGTCAACAGTGACGTGGGTGCCAAGGCGCGAATGTGCTGACTGTTTGTTTGATGACAGGAGATACTTCGTCTTGTCCTCGTTTACCACCAGACCCATGCGCTTTGCTTCCCTATCCAACTTGGAAAAGGCAGAACAGACTTCGCGGTTTTTGTTACCGATGATGTCGATGTCATCGGCATAAGCCAGCAATTGCACGCTCTTGTAGTAAATTGTTCCTGAGCGGTTCAGTTCTGCAGCTCTTATTATCTTCTCCAACATCAGATTAAAGAAGTCACATGAAAGGGAGTCGCCCTGTCTGAAACCCCGTTTTGTGGCGAACGGCTCGGAGAGGTCTTTTCCAATTCTGACGGAGCTGGTGGTATTGCTCAACGTCATTTTACACAGCCGTACGAGTTTTGAGGGGATGCCAAATTCAGACATAGCGGCGTATAGGCAACTCCTTTTAGTGCTGTCAAAAGCGGCTTTAAAGTCGACAAATAGGTGGTGAGTGTCGATCCTTTTCTCGCGGGTCTTTTCCAAGATTTGGCGTATTGTGAATACCTGGTCTATGGTGGATTTGCCAGGTCTAAAGCCACACTGATAAGGCCCAATCAGTTCATTGACGGTGGGCTTCAGTCTTTCACACAATACGCTCTATAAGACCTTGTAACCTATGCTTAGAAGGCTGATCCCGCGGTAGTTGGCGCGAATGGCGGGGTCACCTTTCTTGTGGATTGGGCAGAGCACACTTAAATTCCAGTCGTCGGGCATGCGTTCATCTGACCATATTCTGCACAAGAGTTGATGCATGCACCTTATCAACTCCTCGCCGCCGTACTTGAATAGCTCAGCTGGCAGGCTGTCAGCTCCAGCGGCTTTGTTGTTTTTCAGCCGCGTTATTGCTATACGTACCTAGTCATAGTCAGGCGGTGGAACGTCGACCCCGTCATCATCGACTGCGGGCTCGGGTTCTTCTTCTCCACAACTTTCTGTGCCGCTACCATTTAGTAGGGCGGAAAAGTGTTCCCTCCATAATTTAAGTACGCTCTGGACATCAGTTACTAGGTCGCCATTATTGATCTTACAGGAGTGCGCCCCGGTCTTTAAACCTTCCGTAAGTCGCCTAACTCTCTGGTAAAATTTTCGGGCATTCCTCCTGTCGGCCAGCATTTCAAGCTCTTCGCACTCACGTATTTCTGCCTCTCTCTTCTTGTTGCGGCAAATACGTCTCGCTTCCCTCTTCAGATCCCTATAGCGGTCCCACATAGCGCGCGTTGCGCCCGATCGCAGCGTGGCCCTGTAGGCGGCATCTTTTTTCTCTGCAGCTTCCTGACACACCTCATCGTACCAGTTGTTCTTTCGGGCTCGCATACACATTACACTGGGCCAAATAAAAGAAATGTTTTTTTCTTTTGTTCCATATGAAAATTTCGTTGTCGAGGCTGCTTCAAACTTGCTCTTATTATACTAAAACTGAATATATTGTATTTGTTATATTTAATTGTTTATTAAATTTTTTAATTTTTTTGGCCGACACGAAATTTTCATTGGAACCGAAAAAAAAAAAAATAATCGTTTGACACAGTCTAATACAGAAAATATGTACTCTTTTACACTTTTTTTTTGCAAATAGAGTTTAAAAAAAGAATGTTATCCACTGTCTTTGGGGCAATTCTGCTTCGCTTTTCTGTAATAATATTGCCGGCTAGTGAAAATATCCTCTCTGATGCTGCACTGCTAGCGGGAATGGCAAAAACTTTACGTGCTAGATTTGACAATCTAGGATAACGTTTAGCATTGTTTTGCCACCACTGCATGACGTCAAAATTTTCAAAGAATGCTACGTTTTCTGCAGAATAGCGACGCACTTCGTCTGAAACATTTTCAACTTCTGGCAAAGAAGTGCTCGTACGTTGAAGTAGGTTTGGAAAGAAGAAACTCTCTTTATTGTTTGAAGAAGTAACTGCTGGTGATGATATGGAAGCTGATGATGTATTGCTCTATTGAAGTACTGTAGGCGAAGGCTCTTCCGGTGGCTGTAGTGTCGGTGCTGTAGAAGAGTCTTGTGTAGCTGATTCCGATATATGATTTGCTATTTTGGCAATACAAATGCTTTCAATTTCACTTAACTGGCTTGCTTGCTTTGTGCCATATGTTCAAATTCGGAATCCAAGTCCTCTCTAAACCTTCCAAAATTTTAAATTTTAAAACAGAAATCGCCTGGACGTCATGTTCATCGAACTTGCAAATTTCTTTTATGCGATTAATTGCAGGAATTACATAGCACAACGAAGGTGTCGAGCATCCCTGAAGTTTTTTGAAGATTATTTCAAAATCCTGACAAAGTTTAACTAAACTTTGAATAATTGTTATATTTAAATTCGAAAGTCTGTTCTTTTCTGCAGTATTTGACAAAATTTCATAGATTTTCAACCAATTATCTGCAATCGATTTTGGCATATAAAAATGTGAATTCCATCTGGTGGGGCAATGGGTTTTTAACGATGTTTGCAGCATATGCTGCATACCCGATTTTTTAAAATATTTCACAAGCTTCTTACAGGAGGATATTACCTCTTTAAGTTCATTTGTAGACTCAACACTTGATTCTAAGACGTTTGAGAAAAGGTGGCTTGAACAATTAAGTCTCTCGTTGTTTTCTAATGCCTTTTTCACATTGCTTCCTCGGTCTGAGACGAAAATGATTCTGTCTAAACTAGTAACGTTGAATTCAAGAAATATGTCTTGCAGCTTCCTCTTAATATTAAGACCAGTAGCTTGTGTGTAATCCATGGACTTCATTCCAAGTACAATGTCACATAATTCAAAGTCTTTCACGTAATGTAGTGTGGCACACAAAAAATCTCGCTTAGCGTAGTCATCTTTCCACAAATCAATAGTAGCAGAAGCGTGACCGGATTCCACAAAATTCTTTACTTCAGACGAAAACTCTTTTTTTCATCCGCTTTTTTTCCTATGTTGCTCGAAATTGTTGTCGGGTCCGGGAGTAAATCGTCTACATCTATATTTTTCCCATATTTCGAGCCCATACCCACAAGAAATCTTACAAGTCTTATAAATCCGGAACCTTCCACCGATGAAAACAGGCGGCAGTCTTCAATCACCCAATCAGCGCAAGCTTCTAATGCCAGTTTTTTTCGCTTCACTAACTTTCTGTTTAGGCAGTTCATTTATATGTGAAGTGAAGCATTTGT
>NW_023459965.1:0-45097 GCF_013731165.1 Rhagoletis pomonella | reverse complement strand
GTAAGTAAGTAAGTAAGTAAGTAAGTAAGTAAGTAAGTAAGTAAGTATGTAAGTAAGTAAGTAAGTAAGTAAGTAAGTAAGTAAATAAATAAATAAATGAATGAATAAATAAATAAATAATTGAGTGAATAAATAAATAAATAAATAAAGAAATAAATAAATAAATAATTATTGTGAATACCTGGGCGATAGAGGATTTGCCAGGCCCAATCAGTTGGTTGACGGCGGGCTTTGGTCTTTCACACAATACGCTTGAGAAGACCTTGTAGCCTATACTAAGAAGGCTGATCCCGCGATAGTTGGCCAAAGCCGGGGTCGCCTTTAAACAAATAAATAAATAAATAAATAAATAAACAAATAAATAAATGAATAAACAAATAAATAAATAAATAAATAAGTAATAAGTAAGTAAGTAAGTAAGTAAGTAAGTAAGTAAGTAAGTAAGTTGTTAAGTAAGTAAGTAAGTATGTAAGTAAGTAAGTAAGTAAGTAAGTAATTAAGTAAGTAAGTAAATAAGTAAGTAAGTAAGTAAGTAAGTAAGTAAGTTAGTGAGTAAGTAAGTAAGTAGGTAAGTAAGTAAGTATGTAAGTAAGTAAGTAAGTAAATAAATAAATAAATGAATGAATAAATAAATAAATAAATAAATAAATGAATAAATAAATAAATAAATAAATAATGATTTAAAAAAAATCTATAAAAATAGGCAATAATATTTCTCATAAAAAGGAAGGAAATTAGGAGTAGGTTCTTGAAATTTCAAAAAATAAAATAAAATTCGATGGGCACCCTTATAACCATATGTATGCATGGCGAATTTCGTTGGAGCGGAGCGATTTGTCACCTGGCTACTACTTTTATTTTCTAAAGTTTGCGCTGTACTTTCCCTTCTAAAATTTTATTCCAAAAAAATCACGAGTGGAACTTTTATTCCACAAGTCGAATGACAATTTCAAAGCATATTTAGTGATACAAATTTCAAAAGAGCTAAAATTATCTAGAGCCCATTTTTTATGTAGCGAAACTAAACGCTCAGGTAAAAATAACAGAATAAAAAAAATTTTAGCCACCTATATGCAATTAATTAAAATACATACTATAGTTTTCCAACCGAAAATACATTTAGAATTCAATGCAAACTTTGTTGCTATTTCACTGTATACATAAGTACTAAGTATTTAGTTGTGATTTTTAATTTAAATAATTTTGATTTAAAATATTATAAATTTAATAATAACATTAGAGGTCCGAATGGCATTGCGGACAATAGCCTTGCGATGCTGAATATTTTGTGCTTGCGGCAAAATGCGTTCAATGTTGTACACTTTAATGCGCGCAGCTTGAATAGTGAAAAGATGGATGAAATTAGAAGAATATTTGAATCATCTTGTGTTGATGTCATTTGTGTTTCCGAGACCTGGTTTAGACCTGAGGTAAAGGACGCCCTTTTTGACATAAACGGTTACACGATTTATAGGACGGATAGAAAGATTAAGAAAGGTGGTGGTGTCGCTATGTACCGTAAAAATTATTTAAAAACTCGGTTTATATCAGGAACATCTGATAGCGCTGCTGAGCATTTGTTAGTTAAAGTGTCTAGTTCATTCTCCAAAGTCCTTTTGTCTTGTGTTTATAACCCTCATAAATGTTATAGTGTGAACGAATATTTTACTTTGTTGTCATCTGTCGCTGTTGATTAAATATAATGATATTATTATTTGTGGAGATTTTAATGTGAATCAGTTATGTAACGACTCGTATAGCTCTCGCTTGTTAGATTATGTATCTGGTGGTGGTCTAGATGTGGTTAATTCATCGGTACCCACAAGGTATGGGCAAAACTGTTGTCCCAGCCTGCTCGATTATTTTATTGTGTCTGATATGTCAATAGTTTTAAAATGTGACCAAATCTCATTCATCTCGGACCATGATCTTATTTTCTGTGCGTTTGATATAAAGTTTGACCGACATAGTTTAGTAACTAGTCCGTCCATCTTTCCGGATTATCGTTTACTGAACGTAACTAATCTTTTAAGTGACTTATCGCGTATTAATTGGTCTGCTTGCTGGGCTCTAAGCTCAGTGCATGAGAAATTACGCTTTTTATATGAGATTATCTTAGACCTATATAGGATTCACGTACCAACTCGCACTTACCGTGGTAGATATCCCTCATGTCCCTGGTTCAACAAATCGGTTCGTGCGTTGATAGTGCAGCGTAATAAAAAATATTCCTCCTGGAAAAAGAACCGCACTGAGGACAGCTGACGTGCGTATAAACTTGTCCGAAATGAGACTACGGCTACCATAAAGCGTGAGAAATGCAAGTATTATAGTAAAATGTTAGACACCTCACTACCAAATCATGTTCTGTGGCGTAACTTAAAAAACCTTCGTGTACATGTTAGTGACAGTCCTAATTGTTCCCTTAGTCCTGAATACCTCAATAATGCCTTTGTCAATCGTGTTACCCTATCCTGTGTTAATACTTGCTCCATTCCCTGTCCTTCGCCTGACTCGTCTGTTTGTACAGATTTTGAGTTTGAAGCTGTGTCAGAGGTTGAAGTAGCAATGTGTATTAATAAAATCAATCAGTCAGGCTTCAGAGCAAAGCATAGCTGCTCCACGGCAATCTTAAAAATTTTAGATGACATTAGAGGACCTTTCGACAAAAACCAACTGACTTTATTATGCCTACTTGACTTTTCTAAAGCTTTTGACTCCGTGAACCACGACTTACTCTGTATGAAATTAAAAAGCTACTTTGGCTTCGGGGATTCCGCAACGCATCTCATGCGGAGCTACTTAGCTGGTAGAACTCAGTGTGTAAAAATTGGCTCCAATACCTCTGGTCTTAAACCACTGCTAGCTGGTGTACCCCAAGGCTCTATCCTGGGTCCACTATTATTCAGTCTTTTTATAAATGACATATTTTCTGCATGCCATCATGTATATATGCATGCATATGCGGATGACATCCAACTGTACCTGTCTGGAAATCATGAGGAAACAGGTGACCTTTGTACAAGGCTTAATAACGACTTAACATCCATCTTTGCATGGGCGAGGAGAAATGACCTGTGTCTAAACAGTGATAAATCTTACGTGCTGCCGGTCTCTAAAAAACGAATAAATTTTTCAAACGTGCCGCCCTTATATATAGCTGATAAGTGTCTAAAACTTGTGTCTAAGGTGACTAATCTTGGGTTCATCATTAATAACACTGGTCTACAAATTTCAACTTTTTTTCTGCGAATAAGACGGGACCTGGTGTTTCTGAACGGATTTTTCGTGCTGAACACGAATCCGGGGTCAAAAATGTCCCATCACGTCACGTTTTCGAGAAAAAAGGGGTTGAAACCCCTAAAAACAGCGTTTTTGGCCATTTTCGAAAAATTATAGAGCTGAACCCTGACGTGGTACAAATTTTGCATATATCAGAAATTAAAGGCTAAACCGTGCCCTTTCGAATGAGCCCTATGCCGAATTGATCGCGTGCACCCTTAAAGCAGGGGGTGTATTTGTGTTTAGGGGTGCAGGAAAAATTGATCACAGAAAGAATTTAATCTTAAACGATCATAGAAAATTAACAATGCCAAGGTTTTAACTATATTAAAAGTCGCTGATTACGAATCTGCAGTTAGATTTTAAAAATTTAAGATGACGGGTCGAATATGGTGGATATAAAAAATAAACTGAAATTCGCTAAATAAAAATTTTTAAGTCCGCCATATTGGATCCGCCATTTTGAATTTTTAAAATCTAACTTCAGATTCGTAATCAGCGACTCTTAATGTAGTTAAGACCTTAGCATCATTCATTTTATATGGTCGTTTAAGATGAAATTCTTTCTGCGATCAATTTTCCCTGGACTCCTAGACACAAATACACCCCCTGATCTAAGGGTGCATGCGATTAATTCGGCATAGGGCTCATTCGAAAGGGCACGATTTAGCCTTTAATTTCTGACATATACAAAGTTTGTAGCACGTCAGGGTTCAGCTCTACAATTTTTCAAAAATGGCCAAAAACGCTGTTTTTAGGGGTTTCAACCCCTTTTTTCTCGAAAACGTGACGTGATGGGAAGTTTTGGACCCCAGATTCGTGTTCAGCACGAAAAATCCGTTCGGAAACACCAGGTCCCGTCTTATTCGCAAAACCCTTGTAGACCAGTGTAATAGTTTAACATGTGACGATCATGTGAACTCGATAGTTAGCAAAGTATACATCATCCTAAGAAATTTACGAATCTCTGCAAATTATACGCCGGTCCAGGTTAGGAAAAAGCTTGCGATGCAATTAATAATGCCAATCATATGCTACCCTGTGCTTGTTTATAGTAAATTGAGTTCTCTATCTGCTCATAAAATTGATGTAGCATTCAACCATGTTACACGATATGTGTTCGGGTTAGCTAAATTTGACCATATCTCTGGTTGGAGGTCACGTTTATTAGGCTGTGAAATATCTGATTATCTGAAAGCCAGAAACTGCATCTTTCTCTATCGACTTATTGTGCACAAGGAGCCTGGTTATCTATTATGACAAGCTCATTTTCCCTAAATCAGCTCGAATTAATGATTTGATAGTACCAGATTATAATTATCTAACCTCCGCACGGCTATTCTTTGTCAATGCTATTCGAATTTGGAACTCTATTCCAATGGCAACTCGCAGTAGTCTAAATAAAAGCAACTTTAAGGATGTTTTATATGCGTACTTTCGTTAAAATAATGTATGTTGTATAATTATGAGTTTCGCTATCTGAGTATAAAATTTCAAGTTAATATGTATAACCACTGTATTGTTTAATTGTCTGTACTTTTTATTATGAGTTTTAGTCTTACTTTGTTATAAGTTTTAGTTTAAGTAACCATTATTACCTTGTTATATCTTTCTGGTTGTACTATAAAAGATCTCAGATCTTATTGTACTAATGTTTTAGCAAATAAAATGAAATAAAATGAAATGATTTGGTTGCATATGATTCTAATTTTCCCCGGTGTTTGATTTTAAGCAACCGCTATAAGGAATCACAGAAGCCATGAAATGACGTTTTTACATTCAAATCTATATACCTACTTTTGTATTTGCAAACGTCAACCAATTTTTGCCAACCACGCATCGGAATAAATTTAAACACAAATGTTACCGGAAGTAATTTTTCACACATTTCGTATTCGAATCGGGTAAGCGACATACATAAATATGCGTCATATAAATATCTGAAATGCGTAACCAAATTCCACCTCATGGGCTTGTACACATGGAGATCACGAACGATAGAATACAAGATTGCGCATTCTCGCAGAATGACATTTGTGGCAATGGGTAAACAAATGTGTAAACAATGTGTTTGTATTGCAGGTGCCGAAAAAGTGATAATATCTTGTCGCAGCGCATGTTTTCCTGCAGAAAGTGGTCGATGCTTGCTTACCTCCGATTTTAATTTGTAATTTGTGGTAAATTTGTAATTTGTGTCTAAATTGTATGGCTTCTCCTGCCGGCAGAACTCTACTCACTTTCTGGCCAAGGCGTCATCGCGGGGAAACAAAAAAAACTGCATTTTGGGGCTTAACCCCTACGGCTGCTGCATTTCAACACATGACACGACATTTTTATAAAGTTTTTATTACAAATAAAACGTTTTTTACTTTAGAACGCACGAATTACTTCGATTTCTCACTTGAAAGTACACAATACGTTTGCACTTGTTTCTAATCAAAAAGTTTGTTTACGTATTGCCATAAACGTCAAAGTCGGCGAAACCAAAGTAGCGGTTTCGGGAACGCGCCACCTTCAGTTCATTACACCATGCATGGAGATGGATTCATTGCTACTTACAATCGAAGGGCAGCTTAGTATTTACAAACATACAGATGTATGTGTGACTGGCTATAGGCGTTAAACGAAAAATGAGGAAGAACAACAGTCTAAAAAATCTCTTAGATTTCATAAAAAGTAATGGCTTTTTATATAACAGGGTGATTCGATTAGACCGGTGTGTAACATTTATAATGCGTATGATTACGTTCTTCGGCTATGAAGTCATCTCGGTCTTATTGGCATAGATCATACTTTTCACGCAGCCTCAGAGAGAGGTGTCAAATTGCAAGATCTCGGCGGCCAATTTAACTTCGTTGTTTCGTACGTATGGTGACCGAAAAAAAAAAAAAACAAATAATGCGCGAAATGCACCACTTGCAGAACGACCATTTGCACAATTTTTACGCATTGTTCAACTGAGAATCTCTCCATGACTACGTTTGTCAAAGCCTTTAAAACTAATTTTAGAATGTCAAAGTTCTGCATCACTATTGAATCACCCTATATGTAGCAACTTTACTCGCCTCTTGATTGCTATGACTGACGAGAAGCTGCCATGATGTGCGGCAAAAAGGCAATTTGATTTTCAAACCCCTGGGGAATTAACGGCACCTGGCTCTTTTCATGCTATTTTCGCATAACTTTCAGGCAATTGGCACAAAGAAATACGTAATTCGCACAGTCTAAAGAATTTTCACCTTAAAAACAGTGCACTTTAATTTACGCTAAACCGTAGCAGCAGCATAAGGCTGCGATGCGCCTATTTTCCCCTTTCAAACTTTCATTGCACATTGTTTGGTTTTAAAATTGCATTTTCTGGCGCTTCATTTTCATACATGTACATACATACATACATATGTATTAGTCGTCCGGCACGCGTTGTGTTTCGATGAATGCTCATGTTCATGCATCGGCCTTATTACCTTGTGTGATAGCACATTCATATGAGGGACCATGTACGTTGTATGTGACACAAATATTGGAGCGCCACGCAGCAGCGCTACTCTGATTATCCCATATCGATTCATTGTTTGCGCTTGAAAAGCTCTTTGGCCGACTGATTGCTAGCTGCGATCTTGAAACCATAGTGAGTTTGCTACACGCTACAAGCAAAAAAAAATCAGTTATTCTCCAAATTGATTGATAAATAAGCCGAAAAGTATCAAATTACACTGCGCAACAAATGAGGCGATTAAAAGACTTCCAGAATGCGGCATGGCAATTATGAAACAAAAATAGCTTTAAAATATGGTTCAACTTGCCGATTTGTCCCTAAACATCACAATTTTTGTTACAGTGTATTGACGTTTTTCCATTTTGGTCTCAAGTTGATCTTAATTATCTGAAGATTCTTGTATAAAACCACTTTTACTATAAATTTTGTCTTTCAGGGTCTATAGTAAAATTTAATGGCTATATTGTAGTGGAACATTTAATTGACACTTCATTCCAGTAGATGTGTTAATCCGATAATTGGGTACATAACTTTAGTTCTCTGACGACAGACCACATATTTTTCCACAACCTTTCTCAATATTGGTATCAAAGGATTCTACAGAATTGCTCGGTGATTCCGAAAATCGAGTTATTCTTTTTATACGTTTTCGAGATATTTGTAATTTATCGTTATTCAGCTTAAAACAAGTGGTGCCACTTAATCACGCATATCATACGAACCAATTTAACAAACTGAAAATGAGATACGTCAAATCAAATCACATAATCTTAATCTTAATCGAGCCCAATTCTACCGCCGTACCCAGAAGGCGAATCCCTTTGCTGATCATCTCAGCAAAATGTTTACTCCTAATGGAGTACTTATCTGTGTGCAAATATACCACACCGTAGATTGGTGAGAAAACAATGATACAATACCGCCAGTTACCTTTGAAACGCAAACGCGAAACGTATTTCGCGAGAAACACTCAACCATCCATCGGGTCCAAGGACTGTAAAAAGTGCCGAGTCAGCATTTTTAGAAATTTTTTCGGCAATGTTTCCTAACGTAGGCTGCTGAGTACGTCTATATTTTTGAATGTATAAACATATACTTATGCATGCATATATTTAAGTACCTGCAGTTCGAAGAATATGGCAGAGTAGCTACACGTGGAGAGCTTATTGCATGCCAGTAATTGCTGGTTGCTAATAATGTCTGTATGTATGTATGTACGAATGTATGTATGCATGTGAACGCGTATTTTAGCTCATAAATATTGAATTATGGGTGAAACATGGAGATGGATGTTTGGGGGTGGGAGGGGGGAATTGGGGTGTATGTCGATTGGACTCCAACTTCATCGGTTTAAGAGCTTACTGAATCTGCAGCGTCCGTTAATCAGCAGTAAACGGGCGTCTGTTTTAGAGAAAGAGGTTCGCCTTATAAAATAAAATTCAAATGAAGAGGAAAATTAAACGTTTGAAGACATATGATTTGAAGTTATACACCTGGAATGTCCGGACCGAATGTAAAGGAGCGAAAATTCGGTTTGGGAATTGTGGTGGGGAAGAGACCTCGTCGCATAAGAGTTGATAAATCAGCATAAGAGTTGATAAAACGAGAAACGTTGCTATACACCATATCAGAGGTCATCATAGTATACCGTTGGTCGCCCAATAAAACAAACAAAATTAAGCTATTGTAAAAATTGTATGGTCCAAGGAAATCTCTTTTTTTTTATCCTGTGCACGAAAAAATATTTACTGCAAGTGCTACATTTCTATCACAGCAACTAATTAAGAGGCGATTAACGCTTTCATTAGTAAATAGAATCGAACAAAAATATATATATATTCATACGCTTATCATGCTTTATTATGCACTTAAGCCACAGGTATTTAATTATATGCGGAAAAATGCTTGATTGCCTTAATAGTTGTACCAAAAAATTATACAAATTGAGATTGAAATTATTTACGCATAGGTACCTGTAAACATTCGTAGCAATAGCCAACAGATCAATGCGATATTTAAATAAATCTGTGAAAATAGCCAAACTGTTCAAAAATACATGGATGCAAACACAAATGTATGTATTAGGGTGGTCCTTAAAAATATCAACATCATAGGGCACCGGTTTATTTTGTATAAAACAAAGACAACCAGGAACATTAAAAAAAATGGGATCGTATCAGGGTGATTTCTTTTTTTTTGAAATTTTGTGAAAAAGTTTCAATCATATGTCACATTTATCAATTTCACGTCAATACTTTATCGAATTTTTGCGAGCAAAAAAATATTTTTTTTTTTTTTCAAACCTGGTACCGGTCTCTATAAATTTGTTTTAAACGTTGAAATTTTCATGATTGTCGATATTTTAAGGACCACTCTAATATGTTTGCACATACTCGTACACATTCAAATGCCTGTCTGCGCCGGCGTTTATTTACATAGCAAAGTGTTGGGAAAATTGGCTAATTGGTGGATAAAAAACACGCGGCCAGATGTACATTTGTATGTAAGTAGCTAAAAGTGTTTATTTTCAAATGCGTTTTATTGTGGTTTTAATGCCACGGCTTCAAATACGTCAACGAAGTTTATTATTTTTGTTTAGTGAGCTTATTATTGCAGCTTTTATTTGTTTATTTTACTAATACCAAATTTACGTAAGCAAACTACTACATATGTACATACATATGCATATATGTACTAGGAGACCGGCGAACTTCGTCCCACCCAAAATTTATTTATTTTTATTAAAACATTTGGCGCAACGTTTTCACTACAATTCACGTTCACGTTTGGTTTTGTGGTCGTCAGAAAGCATATCCTCCATTGCCCTCTTAAATAACCTAACGAAAGCGTTTTTTTCTTGCAGCATCATCCGTGAATCTGTGCAGTATAGTTGGTGGCAATTTCAAAATGGGGGCGTATCATTGGTCCTAAGAAATACAATATATGTACATATGTACATAGACTTATTTCAAGCGATACACCATAAATGTCTTACAATTATATTTGTAGGCATTCATCAAGAATTGTCTTTATTCTTCTGTTTAAATAGTCGCCGTAAAGCAAGGACCGGAACGGTTATGGTAAACAGTCTATAACCAGAAGGTGTCCAAAATTAAAAAAAAAAAATTGGTAAATCGAAGTACCTATTAGTTCGCATAGGTAGTTACAGCACGAAAGAAGAAGTACAAGGGTACAGTAATGTACACCCTGCCGGCATTAATAGAGGACATTCACACAGGCCAAATTTTCCTCTCAGGGTAGGAATGATATATTCACACACGCCTTCCTAAACTAACATGTCCTATCCCTCATATTTATGACCAACAAAGCTAATTTTATTGGGGCATATTCATAGCCAAAACAAAGTCGGCAGCTTTTCGACATAAGTTTCAATGGAATATTTGTCAAAAAAGCTGCCACTAACTTTAGAGTCGAATTTATTTCGACTTTTAATAATTCGATAATAATTAATAATTATTAATTTAATAATTATTTCGATCTACCTGTGTAGTATTTACCTTGTAGCATACAGTTTAAATGGAAAAAATATATATCAGTACGTTATAAGTTGTTGCTTACTCTTAACGGTAAAGTAATAATTAAATTCTAATATCTAGTTTGCGAATAATCATTCCAAGTTAATTAAAATGTCGATAAATATGTATAGGTAGATACATATGCAAACGGGTTTTGCAAATCACAATTAATTGTAAAAGATAATTTGTCCTTCTGCCCGAACAAGCCTCAATCAATTTGTCGGAACAAGAAATTCAAACAAACATTTATTTGGCAGTGCATAATACAAGTGTAGCTTGTTAGGCATATTTTAACAATAACGATGTAACGCTAGTAACTACATACATATGTAAAATGTGCATTGTAAATGCATACATCATACGAATTAGTACAAACATTCTTGTTCAAAATTGTATGTGATTGACTACATATCTAAATAATATACTTACATATGTAGTAGGTTCCGTGCAGGACAGATGGAGTTGAGAGAGAAAAGGCAATATGAAAAGTCACTGCTTCCGTCAACTGTCATCGAATTTAAACAAAAGTGGAAACAACTAAATTTGTGAAGTGGACCATCGGGGGATGAAAGTGTGTGAGTTGGCTGAGGCTAAAGGCATTTCAACTGAGTGGGTACATCACATTTTTACAAGCATATTGATTGGATATGAAAAAGCTATCCAACTAGTTTTTTGGGCCGTTTCGTTACTGTAGATGAAACATGGATCCATCACACCACACCAGAGACCAAGGCATAATCAAGACAGTGGGTTTCTTCGGATGAACTTGCACCAAAGAAAGTCAAGGTGGGCCTGTCCGCCCACATGGTCATAGCCACAGTTTTTTGGGAAGAAAGCGGTGCCAGAAAAAAGTTCGGCTCTTTCCATTGCGTTGGAAAAACGGTAATTGTATCGAGCTAAAAGGAAACTAAAGGAAATAAAACGATTTTTTGCCGAACAATATGTACATTAGGGTGCATTTTTTGCGACTATTGTTTTTTTTGTACTCCCACGTCGAAATTTTGTGTAAAACACCTAAAAAAAACTGCCTGAAAATGTTAACATCAAGTACTCGCCCACGGCGTGCAAAGATTTCCCATGTAAAATACACGTAAACTTTGATTGTTTTTCTTCAAAATTCTATAGCTGAGAGGCATTTTATGGTATAATCATGGCCAATGATGGGTTTTTTCAGAATTGAACGTTCTACAAAAGTGTTCATTGCGGCGTAACTCAAACTCCCATCAGCGAGTTAGTACGGGTCACTAAACTCAATATTTTCATGAAATTCCCGTTTTTTGCCACTATCTCATAAATAACAATAAGTACAGAAAAATTGCAAATCACAAACTTGTAGGACATTTAATTTCCTACAAAAAAATTCTAGAACACCAAATCGCTAACATCGATAATCTGATTAAAAAGTTTGAAATTTTTGGAGGATTTTGGTAAAATTTGTTGATTTTTTATAATTTTTGTACAAAGTGTGAAATGTTGATTTATATGATGCGTGTTATATAATGCGCTAGACTTTTATAAAAGAAATATAGCCGAAACTGGTCAAAATAAAAAGTTTCTATTATGTAGTTATTTCACCGCTGTCATCGCTAAAGTATTGTACAGGTTCAAGTCCTGGTGCAGGAAACATTTTTTATTTATTTTTTTTTTTTATATTTTTAAATTTATTTTATTTTAATATTTTTTATTTATTTATAGTTTTTATTGTAATTTTTAAATTAAATTTATTTTTTTTTTTTATGGCCAAGCATTTCTTCCCATATGTATGTTTTTTCTGCAATGCATTAAATTTTCAAATTTGTTATTTATATTTAAATTGAAATAATTATTTTTACTTACACTAATTTAACTTTAAAAATCTTAACCACCTCGAAGCGGCCTCGGACCTGCGATCTGAGAACCAGAACCTGACGCCACAGCTGACATTTATAAAAAAAGCAATTAATTGCGTTTTATTTTTGGCTTTGGCCATTCAGAGGCAGATGTCCCTGAGCGTTTAAGTTCTCCGAAATTTGCGAACATGTGGGCGCATACTAGTTAATGAATTAGTATTTTTTTTAACTGGTTTGGATTTTCACTGCAGGGGCTTGCAGTTGTTCGCACACTTACAATGTTCACTCTCTGAACGTATCAATCATGATTTCTAGTTCTGTATGTATGTATGTACGCAAACTTGTATGTACAGCATCATTGTCAAGCAGTTCGTTATGTATGATTTTAGGTTTTATTAGCAAGAAAATATATGTATGTATGTATATTAGGGTGCGCCTTAAAAAAATCAAATGAAAGACTTGTTTCAGCCTAAAGGCCTCAATTGGTAATACCAGGGACAAAGATATTACATATAAATTTTGGTCCCAATTTTAGACGGTTAAGGCGTCTCGCAAAGTAGCCAAAGTTCAGATTAACCCATAAAGATTCGAAAAAGTAAAAATAAAAAATATAGCAAATATTTTTTTAATATTTTCCCGCCTAAGTATTTAAATTAAACAATTTACCAGGAATCAGTTTTACTTTCTTGAGTCTTGATAGAGTAATATGAACTTTGACCCTTGTGCGACACACCTTAACCGACTCCAATCGGGACCATAATTTATAGGTGATATCTTCGACTATAGTAGCACCGACATAGGGGTTGAGGTTTAGGAAATCTGATGTAAAAATGTGCTTAATACATTTAATGACCACCCTAGTATATATATGTACATGGTCTCTTGAAATCCTTTCATGTGCGAGAAATGAACATTAGCACGCTAGGCACACAAACGCAGTTAGTAGTATACATAGTACTATTGTACATATACTCATATATTGTCATACATATATTGCTCATATACGTCAGTTCTATGTACTTGTACGCATGCTGTAACGTTTCACACGTTTCGAATCCGTCACTCAAATCGCCTAAATCATTTCTCCTGCGGCGATCAACCTAATTGAGTTTCATCAATGCTTAATGCTTTGGGAGTTTTTCCAGTTTTACACCTCCCGTTTTTATTGGTATATTTCCTGTTGAAGCATACACAGAAGCACACGTTATTGAGACCCTGCAGAAAATTTTATTTTGAATACACTTTTTGTTGCACTTCACAAATACCTTTTCGAATTTAGGACAAATAAAAGGAAGATCGAAATTGTGGGATCGAAATTGGGAAATATGGGACCACCTACAGCAGGAAATTTATGTGATGGAATAAAATAAGTAAATAAATAAACAAGTAAAGAAAAAACATTTTGTTTTTTCTTATTGATATTTTATGTCCAAAAGAACTAACTTTTAAGTTGACATCTAATGCAGAGGTAACCATCCTTGACCATTTCGCGGCCATCGCCATAGAATTATAGTTAGCTTTCCTCTAAGAAAATATACAGATTATAAGTGCTCCTCCCTAATCAACTGCAAGTTAACCTATAGTAAAATACATTTCCTGCAGGGTAAGTACCTATGTTTGTGTATACACACAGCTACACAAACCATTTTATGAATCTTTTGCGTTCCGTGCGTACGTGCATATGAATTCAAATTGGTAAATTTTTACCTCTAAGCTACAACAGAGTTTGCTATGAACACTGTTCAGTAATTAAGATTAACGCCGCAACGTTCCACTTGTACATATATGTATATGTATGTACCTTGAACATTTTTGTGCAAAATTTAAAGCTTTCTGCTTACCCATCAAACGTTGTTTGTGTGAATTTTAGGTGGGTTTTTGCAAAATGTTTCACAATCTTTTTACAATTCAATAGCAGGGAAATACCGAGCGCATCAAGGTACCATTTTTCAAGACTAAAAACCCATATTGTGATACCTATTTTAATTAACTATTTCCTTCAGTTCGAGTTGAATTTGATTTTCCAAACCGGTGGCAACCCTCCCACATCTAGAAATAAAGGCTTTTCAGAACCGTTTCCATTGAAACCCATAATGTAATAATTCATTTAACTTAATGACTAGCTTTAACTGAATTTAGTTTTTTCAAACTTCTGAAAAATATTT
Source organism: Rhagoletis pomonella (assembly GCF_013731165.1). Classification (NCBI taxonomy): domain Eukaryota; kingdom Metazoa; phylum Arthropoda; class Insecta; order Diptera; family Tephritidae; genus Rhagoletis; species Rhagoletis pomonella. The sequence goes on along the minus strand of NW_023459965.1, from coordinate 30,789 downwards.
AGTATTTCCAGGGTAAAGATTTGTTAATACTCTTTCGTCTGAGACACAGGTGGCAACCCTATTAAAATATTTTTGGTTTTGTAGATTTATCAGTTTTTGAATGACTATTTTTCCTTCGATTTTAAAGATCGGACATGCTGTGAGAAGAGGATTTGTAGGCCTTTAAAATGATGTATCTATTTATAATAATCTATTGTCACACTTGGATAGCTGGAAAATAAATTTTTATAATTTTTTAAATTTTGACCATCACTAATTTCCACAATTTCAAAATATGTACCTAGCACCAAGGCATATTCAACAAGGTAGAAGTGACAGTTCAGTCGAGTTCTCTCATACCTGACTGTAATGTCAAAAAATGTAAACAAAGAAATTAACCCTTTGTTAAGCATTTACCATATTTGATAGAACTCAACATCTTTGAAATGAAAGTTTTTGTAAATATGAAAATAGTTAAAATCTCATTAGATCAGCTTCATTTTATTTATTGAATTTTCGGTTTAATGTAAATGTGGAAATGCATACTTACACAAAATTACACACTCATTTATAAAACCGTTTTGACAATTTTCTTGCTTTTACTATCCCTATGTTTTTGAGCATTTATTGTTTTATTCAAATACTTAATTCTAAAGCATATTAGACATTAAAGAAAGTTTTATTCTTCTAAATTTACATCAGAACTTAACTTCAATAATTTAGCTATTAAGTTTCTGCAATTAGAAATTTCCTTTCCATTAAATTTATTAAAAATTACTTTCAGTTTCTTTATGTCAACAAGGAATACTGGTATAGGTTTTATCAGACCACTATTTGAAATTTGGCCTATCCATGTATGTATATGAAAGGGAGATTTTCTTTTCATATTCGGTATGATAAAGCCTGCACCTGGGACCAAACGCTGCGATAGGCAACAAATAAAGTCACGACCACACGTTAAGAGTCTCCTAATGAAACATCGCAGCAATTTGCCCACCGTTGTCGCTTCACTTGGCAATTCGAAGGTTTAAAATAACGCGCAAGTTTGTTGTCCAGCTTCTTGACAAACGCAACGCACCGCTCGCAATTCCTTTTCATTTTATTTATATTTAAAAAAATTTGAATAGTATAGGGTTAAGAGTTGACATTTGAGTCGCAGTTCAAAAGAGAGAAATGTCGAAATCACTTCTACCTTGTTATGCCTTGCCTAGCACTATCTAAAATTAAATTTATTTTTAAATAAACTGATACCTGATTTATTGCAATCTCATACAAATTGTCGAAGTTAGGCAACTTTCCTTAAATACGGCTTTGAATTGTTTTCATTTGCATTTATGCTATGTTTTGATATTAAATTCCACAGAGCTCTGTTGGATCCAAACTAAAAAATAAATAAAAAGTTAAAAAGATACCAAAACCAAAAAAAAAAACATTCAACGAATACTACAAATTTAAAAATTAAAATTATATGAGCATGTAAGGAATTTAAAACATTTACAAACCAATTTATCAAAAAATTTTAAATATAAAATAAAAAAAATTTTACCAAAACCACAGATTTAAAAAAACTTAATCAAATAATTAAAACCTTTAAATTCGAATAACTTCAGTTTTAAAGTAAAAAAATTTACAAAAATTTTTTAATTGTAAAACTAAAGATAAAAAAAAACTTTAAGAATAAAACAATATGAAATTAAAAAGTAAGTAAAAGTAAATTAAATAAATGTTTAAATGAAAAAATATATATATAAATAAAAATATATGAAAATAAAAATAAAACGAAGTAAAAATGAGAAATATTGTTTTTCCACTTGTTGTATTTGCACTCAATTAATTATCCAAACTTCAAAATTAAAAAATATAAAACAAGACTAATAAAACCGCAAAATAAAAACTATTTTAAAAAATCTTAAAAAATTATAAAAGGTTTACCAAAAAAAATTAAGAAAAGAGAAAAACTTAAAAATTTCGAAATGAAATACTAAAGGCGGATTCATTGTTTTAGCTCAGAACTTTTCTTCCGTGTGGTTGTTGTTGCGTTTTTCTAACAAAGAGAGAAATATAACAACAACCACATGGAAGAAAAAGTTCAGAACTAGAACGATGAATCCATTTTATGGAATTAAGAAAAAAAAAAAACAAAACAAACAAAATTAAAGTATCAAAAACATGATTACATTAAAGTCATTCAAGATAATATGTAAGTAAGTAAAAATAACGTTGAAAAATAAATTAAAAATTATATTTTTTTAATGTCTGTATTTATCTTACCAACATCTTATACTCCAACGCAAAATATTTTTTTTATATAGGGTGTCCCTAATGAGTATTAATAAGTAATGTTTTGCAGTATCACCTACGATATGTATGTACATACATGTGTATGTGAGAAGCTGTATTTGCTGTATACTATACATATTTATATGCGTATTTAAACTTCAAAATTAAAACCAATTAAATAATTTGAGAACTAAAAAATAAAAACATCCGAAAATAAATTAATATGTACAAGGAAATATTATGTTAAATTATAAAAGCATTTTGACTTTGAAAATAAAAGTTAAAAAACGAAAACGTAATGAATTAAAATATGTATCTAAATTTGAAAATTAAAATAAAAGCAAAAACTAAAAATTGTAATGAAAATGAAATCCAAATAAAATCAAAAAATGTTGTTTCCATTTTTTGCATTTATCTTAGCAGCTTCTTAAAATCAAACACAAATATGTACATATATGTATACAAATGTATGTATATATGAAGAGCCACTTTAAGGGCTGTATGCGCCTGTATTTACAATATATGCATATTGAATATCCTTTTATTTCTCAGAATTATTTTATTTGCATTTTATTTAAATAATCTAATAGCTGCATGCTTTATTTGCATAACAAAGTGTTGATTCAGTGTTGACAAATTCGCTGGGGCGTATGATTAATATTTATTTACCTCTCCAATTGTACAAGGTAATACATATGTATATGTAACTCATACATATACATACATACATACATATCTGTGGTCATATGGAATAGTAGCTTAAGTCGGGAGGCTATGTACATATGTATGTATGTTGATATTGGTTTTCTATTAGATATCTATTTATTTTTACCAATGTGAGAATAGAGAGCAAAATGCATGAATTCGTAAGCTAAACTAAAAAAATCACGTCCGACGAGAAGGAACTGCAAGTTTTAGTTAAGAGATACAGTTTGAAGTTGGCAATAAGGAGGATTGTAAAGAGATTATTAATTTTCGTTATGTATTTATATACTTTTCGATGTTGCAGTATTGGTTCCGAGCAAGTTACCCCAGAACTTATGTGATCTAATAAAACTTCTGCCGGTTCACTAAAAATTCCCCGAAAACTTGAGTCCTTCGTATTAACATTAAGTGCTCGACTGAGGCGACAAAGATTTCCCGTTCAAAATAGATGTAAACTTTGATTTTTTTTCTTCAAAATTCTCCAGCTCAGAGGCATTTTATGGTATAATCTTGGTCAGTGATGGAGTTTCTTCATAATTGAATGCTCTACAATTCATTGCGGCAGAGCTCTATCTCCCACTAGCGAGGTAGTACGGGTCACTGCACCCAATTTTTTCATGAAAATCTTATATCATGACTAGAAATCGTATCATAATGTCCGAGAAAAATACTGCAGCTATCAAGAAGACGGAAGCTGAATAATATCCTTAATTTTTTTAATAAACCCAGCCCCCCTTCTCCCCTTCCTAACTCTGTTGTCGAGTTTTATCCAGCCATGTAAACATGGATTGCTCCTCTTTCCCTGACTGAGTACTGAGACTGGCTAGATTGAGATAATAAACTGAGTAAGAGCATCGAAATTATCTCAACATTATTCCTTAGCAGATGGAGGTGTACCATACATACATACATATTTCACGCGGATGGCTGCAGGCAAAAGCTAGTCAGATATAAATTATAAAAAAGTTCCGACGCTTAAAAATACTACATATTTATGTTCATACATATATGTACGTAGCTACATATTCTCTTATTAAAAAAAAAAGACTATATTCTTACATAAATAATGATTTTAGAATCATGTGGATGTGCAGCCAAGTGAGACAGCTACAACACTAAGGCAATCGTATAAAAAGTAATAAGTGTTGCAATTACATAAAATGGTAATAATTCAAGCGCAACCAATGATGCATGGGACATGTACTTGCACTTTCGTTGCTTGAAGATATTTTCAGATCCCTTGATGCGCACACCAACACATACATACATATACTATACAGTCGTATGTGATTGTACATATGTACATATATGTATTTGGGTCAATCCATGTCAATGAAAAAAAAGTCGATTAAGCCGTCCGGCCATGTACACGATAACTCGAGCACTCGAGGTTGCCCTTTACCCAAGGGAGGTTGCTTTTGAAAATGAGCGAAATCGGACTGTAACCACGCCCACTTCCCATATAACGGTATTTCAGAAAATGCAAAAACTACGATATTTCAGTAAATATTCAACCTGAAATTTAGGTGAAGAATAATATTGGTAAAAAATAATATTATTATGAAATTTTTGGTAAATGAGCGTGACCCCGGCCACTTACGATGAAATGCTGTATCTCAGCAGCCGCTCCACCAATCCTTACCAAACTCGGTCCGAGCCTTGCTTAACTAAGTTCAACTAAGAAATCTGTTGAAAATATTTGAAATCGGGTAATAACCACGCCCACCACCCATATAGCGGTAATTTACAAAAACACGAAAACTGCGATAAATCAGTAATTATTGAAGCTAATTCACTCAAAATCGATGATTGCACTAATCGCTTGGCAGAAAATTCGATTCATATAAATTTTTGAATAACAAGCGAGGCGTCGCCCACTTATGACCACAAATGTGTATCTCGGCAAACGCTTCATCAAATTTAACCAAAATTGGTACGGAAAAACAATTTGTGGAAAATTATTCAAATCGGATTAACCCCTTCCCGTATAATGGTAAATTTCAAAAATGCGAGAATTCCGATATTTCAAAAACTGAGGACACTAATTTACTCCAAGTTAATACTTACAACATTCTCTTAACAATAAATAAGACTTTTGTATACTTTTAGGAATTAGGCGAGGCAGCGCCAACTTTATTGATTTCTACCAAACGCTTGAAAACGGGAAAACCAGCCCTGCTTATCATGTAAAGCCAGTTGAGGGAAAGTTGAAACGATGATATTTGATACCTGCGCCGGGTATATGAAATTCGGTTTCGCCCGAACTTATATTTCTTTGTTTTAAGATATGAATTTTTGAACTTTGAAAAAAAAAATGTTGCAAACTCTAAATTAAAAATGGATTTCAATTAAATAAGAACTGTTTGACATAACATTATTTAGAGTTTGTAAAAAAAAAATTTCAAAGTTCAAAAATTTATATCTTAAAAAAATTTCAAAATCTTTTTAGATCAGTTGGAGGTATTGTGCAAAATAATAATTAGCCAAACATTTTTATAAATTTTGGCTTGTATGATTTTTTTAATTTCAAATTTCACCTTTAGAACGAGACCAGAACCATTTTCGTAACTACATACATATTCAAAAAATAAACTTGCAAAATCTCGGAAGCTGTGAAATTTAGAATTTTTGTATAACTTTCGAAAAAATATTATTATTTTTCTTTATGGCAGAACTTCGTTACACTTTAAAAAAATGTTCTGACCAAAATTCAACCAAACCATTTTTGATCGATTCCAACCATTGGTCGATTTGTCATGGATTCGCCCAGATGCATGTATGTACATATGTACATATGTGGGTATTTGCGCCCCCCGAAAGACTTTTCAACATCAATTGACCTGCATACAGCAATGCACTCAACAGCATTAATATATTTCTTCAATTTATTCGTACATACATATGCATATGCGCATATGTGTGCATACAGGAATATACTTATACATACAGGAAGGAGTGCGTCTTCATATTTGTTCGATATTGATTGCCTTCCCGCCGACAAGTTGCTATTCATTGCTGCTGGAATTGAATTGCAAATCAAATATCACATTATGGATAAGTTTAAAGACAAGTGAACAATCCTTGCATGCAATCAGTTACAGATTCAACAACAAAGCAGACACACAACGGAAGTGGGATTGGTTGTGGTTCCGTTCATCTTATAAGTATGTATGTAAGTAGAAAACCTGATATGGCGTTGCCGCTCTCAACAGCAACTGTCGCTAAAGCTGTCGAGCCCGCAGCAATTTAAGAAAGTGGTTAAGGTTTGGTAAAATGAGAAAACCAAAAAAAAAAATGTCGAAAGTCTTGATGTGTGAAAAGCGAGCAATCTTAAGAGTCAGCGTGTAGGTTCAGACCCTACATAGATAGCAAAAGGCAAGTATGCAGTACAAATTTGTCTGTAATTTTGCTGCAGTTTGCCCTCTACGCTTTTTCTCTTTACTATAGGGTTTTGATTTTTATAACTATAAGCTTTTATTTAACTTGGTCATCCCGCGGAAATCGCGGAAATTTCCAATCGATTTTAAACTAACTTCCCGACAAGTTAGAGACTTGAAATTTTCAGCATAGTTCCAATCACGATGCCAATGCAATTTAAAATATAAATGAATTCCCCATATAGTACAGGGGTCTTGATTCAAAGGCGGTCAAAAAATAGTAAGATTTATGGCTAACAGAGCGTAATTTGCCAAAGAACGTAAAACCACTATAAAATTGTTAAAGCTGCCGGCGATAGTGTAGCAAAGCTATTTGTGGCAAATTCTAGATATCAACCTAGTCTAGATATGAACCTCGTTATAAGAATTAGAAGACTCCAGATGTCGCCCCGACAGAATAAGTTAAATATTGCGCCTAAATATATGCCATGCTACAACGGAAATGGACGACACGCCATTTCTTTAAATAAAATTAACTGCTGCTATATGTACATAGGTATGTTTATACAAAACATAAGCAAACAATATTTTGCTTGCCAAGTCTTCTGTTCTCTTTCATTGCAAGTTGAATTATTTTAATATCTATTGCAAAATTTTGTACATAAAATGAAAACACTTTTCAATATAGAACGCTTTTATAAATGGACTAAAAATTATAAAATAAAATAATGTAAAAAAAAAATATTTTTTAAAAACAAGCTTTTATTTATTTAACATGTACAATCAAAGGAATAAAATAAAGTAGTGTAACAAAAGATTTTTTAGCAAGAAAATTTTGTCAAAACTGCACTAAAATGAATAAAATAAAATAAGTTAAGGTCTCGTTAAAGTTACTAAAAGCCATTTAGTGAAAGGAGTTATTCAAACTCTAATGAAAATTACTAACAATTTGTACTAATTTACTTCGTTTTTAAAAAAGCTTGTCGGCGAATTCGGCGTACATGCATAATTGGTTAGGTATGTATATGTATGTATGCAGATATTTAAGTGCCGGTTTGCTATTCGCGATTAACATCCGTTATGTTGTCTCTGTATGGTTTTTGCCTGCAGGTAGGTAAAAGTCGGTGATTTTTGTCCTGGTGGTACTTTGTGGTGTGTTCGGAGTGTCCATGCCTGTTGTTTTGTTGTCATTTTTCTTTTTCTCGTAATTTAATTTTAAGGGTTCGAATCATGATTCAATAATACAAGGTTAGATAATTATTGACAGCTGCGGTTTGACACTCCCTTACAAAAGGTTGCATTTACGAAGGACGGAGAAAAGGGGAGGAATGAAATCTCTTGGTGCGAAAATGGTAGTAGAAAAGTACGCAAAGTAGGCAATTAGTAGTGAAATTCCTTTTGTAAATTCTAATGTTTTTGCAGGAAATCTGGCATTTTAAACGAAATTTTGAACGTAATATTGATGTATCTATGTAAATTACGTAATTTATGTGCTATTTAGCTGTATAAAAAATGCAAAATGACTCAAAATTAAAATAACACTACTATGAGATTGATGTAAACATCCCATTTAAAAACAGTTTATGTTTTCATCAGTTAAATATGCTTCATATGCATATACAAATAAACATATTGCACAAACGCTCATACTTCTATATCACACCAAAGCTACACTGTTTCCATGTAAATGTGCAAAGAAGCAACACGGTGCCACTGCTAAGGGAGCGGTGCGAGAGAGACAACTGTCAGTTTATCGAACCTTGTATTATTGAATCATGGGTTCGAATATAACATCCGATGCGGTATTTGTTTGTTCGTTTATTATTTTGCCGTCGAATGTTTTTAGTTTGTATATTGCCATATTTTCTAGTCGTTGGCCTTTATCTTGTACATGCAGTAGTTTCGCTGACTTTCTTATTTGCGTTGGTGAACATTTGTTGTTAAACATGTGGTTAGCAAAATTTTTCTCTGGTATTGCACTCGGTTTCTGTGTCTTTTTGTTATAGTCCCCTATATGTTCGCGAAATCTTGTTTTTATTTTCCGTGCTGTTTGACCTATATAACTATGCTGGCATTTGTAAGTTAGTTTATACACTCCTTGTTTATCCAATGGGTCTTCTCGATTTGTGGTGTTCCGTAGTATCCGTCCTACGTTGCTATTTGTTCTGAATGATGTGCGAAGGTTGTGTTTTGGAACAGCTTTGCTAGTTTGTACGTTGACTTTCCAGTATAGGTTAATACCGCCCAATTTGTGTCATTGTTTTTTTTCTTTGTTTGGCTTTCTGTTTTTGACGTCAGAGAGAAAAATTAAAAACGCCACTTTAAACAAAAAAGTAGGTTTCAAACCCATTTATTTATTATTTATTTTATTTCTCAAACAATATAGTAGCAATTTTTCGGATTCAAGTTGTTGAAAAGTAATGAATATCTAAATCCCGGGACTAATCCCGGATCCCGGGATTGTGATAACGACATACCGAAAATCTCGGTATCGGATAAAGCCGAAAAATTCACATTATGTATGTATATATACATATAAGTATATTCTCATGTACAAACACCCAAGAGCTTTTGCTTTAATGCGCTCAAAGCGCATTTGCTTGCATTTGCTTTCATTTCCATTTTTTAATAGTTTCTTGAGAATTTCTTTTTTACTCATTTATTCATATTTGACTTTTTTACTTCAAGTCGCACCCCATTTACTTGTAACAAACAAGCAGCAGCAGCCACTTACGCATTTCTACATAAGTATTTTATTTGTCTTCTAAAATTTTAGCGTAGGTACATTGACTATTTTTCTCTCGATATTCCTACGCTGGTTCGGTATGCTGTCTGCACAACGGCATCCAGTTATCATTTGTCGTTAGCGAAAATTGCTCTTACAAACTTATAAAAATTCTACCCCGCGAATTTTTTTTTTGCGGTTTGCCAACCACTTAAACACATAAACATCTGTTTGTAAAGCATCAACGTCTGCTTGAGACACCTGCTTACATTCACTATTTAAGTGCTTGCACAGTTTCTTTGGCCATGATATAAATATGTAGGCACATAAGTATGTACATAAGTATGTATGTATATAGCAGTGATGGGCACCATTTTATTTACTAAAAATTAAGTACTAAGTACTACAATTACTACGTACGAGGTATACAAAATTCTGGACGTACTTACTTACTTTTAATCTGTTTGAAATCTGCACGATTTGCGAATAAACCTAAACGGATTTTTGTATGTCAAAGAGCTCAGGTGTTCGTCTCACAACATATCGCAGCCAAATGCCTCATACCTAATTCTTGCAAAGGCGGCGGGGCAGAAACACAAAAAGTTTTCCACCGTCTCATCCTCGTCAAGGCAGGGTGGGCAAACGAAGTTGTCACAATCAGGTGTTTGTGCCACGTGAAATGACCAGTCAGCATTCCAACAAGTTCTATGCAGTCCCGTCTGCTCAGTGAGAGCTATAGAGACCTTCTTAGATTGAAGGCGACATGAGTTTTGTCCAGCTGCAGCTCCTCGAAGGCTCCCAGTCATCGCTGAGCGAAGTATTCGTAGGGCTATAACTGGTTGCGGACCAACTCTGACAAAATGGTCCCGAGTGACCTGGCATCCAGAGTAAAACAAAGCTCGTTATGTGTTCCAACATAGTTTAGTCGAGACTTGCGTTGCCGAACTAGTTGGAAGGTAGTTAGATGGCTGGGCAATATCTCAGCCGTGAAGACCGAGGCATACTCCCCAAGAGAAAAGTGCAACTTATCCACATTAACTTCGATAAAGACAACAGATTCTGACCCAGAATCAATTTTGGAGCCATCCGTGAAGATTCGACAATGTGTGAGTCCGGGCTCAGTGCTGGTATTAAACCAGCATTCAGCCTCAGGGAACTCAATATTATAGAATCTCTTCTGTGGAATTGAAAAGACGAAAGTGCTCAGATCTCTGGCGTTTCTTTTAGTCTGCTAGAGAAAGCTCTCCAAAACACACGGCAAATAGTTCTTTGAAGTTTAGCAAGCAGACTTCGCGCGCTATTTATTAAGAGTCTGCTCAACCATACCACTGACGCATAGCTGATTGTGGGTCTGAGGTATAAATCCAAATAATTCCCTTTGTTTACCCGTTTACGTTGCCAAAGATTTCCACGATAGTTTTGTATCCAGAATTACTCCTGGATACTACACTTCGGGAGAAGTCTAAATTTGACTCTTTTAAGTGTGAGCGGAATGCGACCATCGGACCTTCTCCCTCTAGTGAACAGTGCCACACTAGTGTCAATTATATTCAGTATTGACTGCGCTTTCCTGCAAGCAGCCGTTAAAGATGGGCCCGAGACTAGACGGGCCAGATATTCCGCATAAGCTTTGGTGTAGATATCAGAGTCATTAAGAGTGTCAAGAAGATAATGAATTACCAGGCACCAGAGCAAAGGGCAAAGCAAGCACACCACCCTGAGGGCAGCCCTTGTTAACTCCGCACGTCTCATATTGACCTCCTTCTCCCAGAATCCTGATGACCAGCGGCGCCAGCATTGAACGAATCCAATTTACAAGTACAGTACCAGTGTTCCATGCCGTAGACCAGAGTGGCACATGCCATCGACACGTTCAAGACTTTGCCATGGATACTGGCAAATCGACGAATTTTGGTCACCATTCTTCTTTTATCATGTAGCGAAGTTCTGCCACAAAAAAAGAAATACATTTTTTTCCAAAGTTATGCAAATTTCACAATTTCTTAGATTTTGCAAGCTTATTTTTAGAATATCTTAAAAACTATTAAAACTTAAGCAATGGTTCTGATCCCGTTTTAAAGGATATATTTAGAGCTATGTGCGAGAAAAAAAAATATATGAAAATTTTGAAATTTTAAAAAAACCGCAAGAGCAAAAACTTATAAAATTTTGTGACAAATTTTTTTTTACCAAAACACATCTAACTGATCTTAAATGATCGCGAAATTTTCATGGTGTTTTTTAGAAATCAATGTTGAATTTTTTGCAACTCTAAATAAAGCTATGTTAAACAATTTATATTAAATTTAAATTTTCTTTAATTTAAAGTTTGCAAAAAAAATTATTTTCAAAGTTAAAAAATATAGCATAAAACATCTTCTTGAAAATGTAAGGATGTTTTAAGATCAGTCGGAGGTATTGTATACAAAAATTAAGCCAAAAATGTATAGGGTTTTGGTTCCACGACTTATAAAATTTGAAATTGTGTAATTTTTTTAGTTTTGAATTTTTTTAAGATATGAGTTTTTATTTTTTTATTTCTTTTGAAACTCCAAATAAAGTTATGTTAAACAATTTAAATTAAATTTAAATTTAGCTTTGATTTAAAGTTTGTAAAAAATTTTACTTTTAAAATCAAAAAAATCATAGCCTAAAAACACCGCTTTGAGAATTCCAGGATCTTTTAAGGTCAGTATAAAAAAAATTCTGCTTGGTCTTACGACTTTTTAAAATTTAAAACTGTGTTTAATTTTTTTATTTTCCATTTTTTTTTGTAAATATATATTTTATGTCTAGCAACTATAATAATTTCTGAGATATTCAAGAACATAAATTGCAAAATCCCGGAAATTGTGAAATTTTGTGCTTTAAAAAAAAATTGTTCTCTGCCCCAGAACTTTGCTACATGATAAAAGAAATATTCTGACCAAAATTCAACTAAATCAAAAATGGCCGACTACAACCATAAATTGATCCATATGTATGTCAAGATAAGAGTAAACAGACAGTTTTAGGTATAATATTTATTTTTATTTATTGTTTCTCAGCCATTTTATTTATTTTTTTTTTATATTATCAAATATTATTTTAATCTCATTATTATTGTATTTGATTGCATTATTGTTGGAAAGAAGCAGCGCTGGTCATTTCCATTTCATAGTTGGCGCGATAAACTTATTAGGGCTGTTCCGAATCTTGTGCATATAATCTACCATTTGCATATTCGTTGCATTTGTAAATTCACAACAATAAAATGCATACGGTTGCCATGGCAGCAAACATAACATTTGCAAATGCAATTCCAACTACAAATCCAAGACCATTTCCACAAGATCGTGAACAACCCTATTGTGTTTATATTTGAAAAAATCCAGCAAATATGAATTTTTTTCATTATTATTTTTCTTTCCTTTTTTACTGATTTCCTTTTACATTGGATTTCGCTACGAAAGCGACGGTTCAATTGTTTGGATTTTAATAGGATATAATTTTTTCAAGTTTTTTTATACACGCAAGTAAGAAATTTTTATTTTGACGGATACATAAGTATGTTTGTATTTTTGCAGTTAGGCGCTTAGTACCTCAATATTATGAAAAACTAAGCTTGAGAGCTTGAGCTTTTCTAATTTTTCGGCTTTATTCTAGTCTTCTTTTTATGCATAAATGGGCAACTTATTCAGCAAAAGGCGGCTACTAAAACACTATAATACCGAGTTCGAGTTATTTATACAAAGTGTTGCATATGGGTCATTCCATACAATATTTACACCTCAATATTTTTTTGGGGTGAAATATATTTTTTTGCATTCTTTATCGAAAAAAGAAGACACCTATTTTTTTCGTCATGCTATTCGAAAATCTCGATAAAAATCCCGAAATTTTGAACTCACTTTATGTATAAACTTTATGTACGCAGGTATGAAAAAAGTCGTAACTTCTTCAGTGTTGGTGTTACCATTGTCAAATTTTTACAGCGTACTTCATAAAGTACAACTATTCAGGTTGAAAAAAAATAAAAATCGAACATGGTATTGTTAATGAAAAATAAAAAAATTTAATTTTTTAATGCAAACTTTTTTTTTATTTTAAACTATCTCACACTCCAATAGAAAGCCGAGAAAATTACGCACAGTTTGATACCTTAACTAACATTCTTTTAACTGCAAACAATTGAAAAAAGATACTTCTCCGTGAGTTCAAAATTTCGGGAATTTTTTTTCGAGATTTTCGAATATGATGACGAAATGAAAAAATAGGTGTCTTCTTTTTTTCGATGAGGAATGTAAAAAAATATGTTTCACCCAAAAAAAAAATTTGGTGCAAATATTGTATGGAATGGCCCATATTTATGTAAGTATATTTTTATAAAGATTTGGACGTGTGTATGTGTAGATTATAGATATGTATACAGGTTGAAGTGCAGGAATAGGGGGATTTTTTTTTTTAAGATTTCGTAATATAGGATACATATACTTTTATTATTTTTTTAGAAATAAATGTGCAAAGTGGAAAATAAATTTTTTTGACTAATTTCTATACATTTTATATGGGCTTCATATCAAAACTGTGTGTGTTGCTTTAGATTTAATCTATATACACATGTGGTTGTAAAATTTATTTTACTGGACTAATGGTAAAAAAATAAGCTCGCTCACGGTTATACAATAATGTTGTGTTTTTTTTTTACTAAAATTTATTAGCAATGGCGCAGTTTCTTTAAACCAGTGGTGGGCAAACTTGAAGTATTGAAAATAACTCTTTGGACACCACATACATACCCATATACTTATTCATAAAAAATTAAATAGGTTGAAAATGCTTTATAAATCGAAAAGTTTTATGAAAATGTCTATTATAAAGTTCTCTAAACCTATTTTATTTTTTTATGAGTAAGGTCATTGGTCTTAAGAGATCCCGAAACACTAGAATAAAAAAGGCTGACCCCTTTGCTAAATATTCAAGAAAAAAACTGTAATTTTTGCATTTTTATTTTATATTGACAATATAATTAAGTGCTTCACAATTTTCCAGATTTTTAAAAGTTTTCAAGATTTTTCCGAATTATTCGGGATTATTCGTGTATTACTTTTCTGGATTATTTTAGAAACGTTGGAGGATTTTGTCGGGACTGTTTTTCGGAATTCTTCGTGTTATATTTTTCAGAACTCGCCGGTATTTTTTCGTGACTTTTTTGGAGTGTCGGCACTATTTCGGGATTTTCGATACTATGTCCGAACTTCTCTTCGTTTCTTACAATTTGCTATGAGGCTATATTTTTTGTGGAATTCTTCGTGTCTTATATTTTCTAGATTTCAGGACTCTTGATGTTATTTTATTCGGGGTAATTCGGACTAATACTTTTTTACATTATTTAGTGAAGCCTAAAATACTAAGTACATTTGTACGCTGTATTTCGTTAGGTAAAACTATATTTGGTACTCGAAAATAAGTAGATACATTTACATACTTAAGTATTAGTAGTACTTAAGGTGTTCTTACACGATATGTATTTGCAACTGTAAATGTGACTTTTTCAATACATATGTAATTGCGTATGTCTGTCAAATTCACAGTCTTTATTTAACTATTTAAAAATACGTTCTTTGAAAACGAAATAAACTAAACTCAGATGATTCTATCTGTGTGTCAGATGAAAATAGAAACATTTATATTTCGTATGTACGTGCATCTGCTTTGTACAGAAACAAATCGAATTTGCCTTTGCACGATATGTTGGCATTTCCATATGTAAAAAGTGGCATTCCACATGCAAATACGTATCGTGTAAGGCCACCTTTAGTAGAATTTCTAAAAGAACTCGGTTCTTAGTGGCATCCTAAGTACTTACATACAAAGAACTTGATTATTTTCTACAACATAAATAACTAAATACATACTTTTAAATTCAGACAATTTGCCCATCACTGCTTTAAACCGAATTTTTTCATCAGCTATTTTTTCTTTATCAAGTGCAATTTATTCTTAATCGTGCTATAATTGCAATACTACTGTTCGCTAGCACAAAAATGAGTGGAATCCCACACCAAGGTTTTCAAGCTTTCAGCTTTTTATCTAGCTATGAGTTTTATAAGCTGAATTGAGTATTGAAAGGGTGAAAAGCTTTGAAACCCTGAAAGGCGCTAAGCACCAAACAAACTTAGTGTAGAATTCAACTCAAAAATCAAAAAGGCTCTCTCACCAAATACACGCGCAATCATTTTTATATTTGATAGGCAATACAACTATTACATAAAATATGGACATATCTAACCTGACAAGAAAAAGTATGAGCGCGTTCACGTCACAAATTCTGCTTGCTGTTTTAGAATTCTTGAAATCGTCATCTTTTACATATGTATGTATATCCCAAAGTTTTCTCCTTCTACTTTCGCTTCGACGCATTATTTTTATTTTCTCTTTCATCCTTTTGTAAATATTTAAATATGTGTTTACTACATAACTCTCCATTTATGTATATTTTCTGTAGGATATGATTTGTTTATTATTTGTATTACTATTCTTTTATTTCTTCTAACTACTTATTGATGCTGCCTTTTGATAGCTTTAATCAAATAAAAGTAACCAAAGGTATTTTTTTTATATAAGAATACACATAAAAGCCTCATAACATCTGCACAAAATAATTATTTTTAAGTATTTTTTTTTTTAATTTTAGCTTAAATATATTTTAATTTATAAAAATATACATACATATGTATTTAAACTATAACCACTTGCCTTTTGAAATTTCTTCTCTTCTGCCGCCACTTCATGCGAATTGAAACCCTTATTAAGAACAAATGAAGCATACGTAAAAATCATATAACATTTATTTATGCACATATTTACTTTATTAGCTGTATTTTGTAGCTAGATAAATTTATTTTTGGTATAAAATTATAAATGTAGTTAATAGAATATTAATTAAATTCAATGTGTCATCCAATTAATAGCTAAATTATTACAAATAGAAAACAATATTACATATATATGCATAAGTGCTTTATAAAAATGCTTTTGTGATATTTGTGAAAAATATAAATATATTTTTAAATGTTGCTTAAAAAACAAAGATATTAAATTTATGTTTATTTAGCTTTCGCTTCAAATGTTAAATATCGTTTGGGGAAAAATACCAATTTCAATTGATAAGCAATGGCACTGTTAGAACTACATACATTATCAATATCTTAGTTAAACTAAAATCTGCTAGCTTAAATGAAAATTAAAAAATATCAATCGGGCAGGTTCTGCAATTCACTTCCGAGTGAATTTCAATCCCTGCCAGTGTGAATTCAAAGCGAGTTTGATTGAAATTCACTCGGAAGTGAATTGCAGAACCTGCTTGAATATAAAAAATTTAATACCGTACAAAATATGGCAAACGTTGTGAAACCAAGATATTTTTTGCGTGCATACAATTTTGCAAAATCCACAAAATTTCATAAGAAAAAACTAATTCGATTGTTAAACAATTTCTGGCCATGCAGAGGCAGCAAAGCATAGCTGCGTAATTTTTCTAAGTAAAAAAGGAAGCTGTGTGCTCTTGTTTGAGTTTGTGTGCAAAGTTCTTTCAATTTGTTTTGCTTTTTTGTCTATCCTTTTGGTTTTGCATAATAAATAAAAAATTAAAACATCTTCAGTCTTTTTTTAACATTTTTGTATGCAATTAGTGATTTTGTTATTGTTATTGTAGCCGTGATTGTTTTACTTGTTGCTGGCGTGCTACAACAGTTAAATTATTAAGCCCGGCAGCGGGCTTATTAACTTTGCTCCACAAGTAGTATATAACTGAGTTCGAAGCTAAATTCTATAATACAGACCGTTTTATTTTTTGTTAGTTATTAATTAATTTTTCAATTATTGCGTTAAGTAGAAAAAAGCAAGTATAGATAAATATACGTGTATTGGTGTATAGTTTATAATTTAGTGACAGTTGTAGTTTGTATGTTATTAATTAATAGTAAAAAAATGTTGGGCTGTGTATGCGTATGTGTAGATATTCGTGAAAATTATCATCGCACGTTATTTTTGCAATTTCGTAAGGAAATACGCGTACTATGCAGAACATTAACAATTTCATCGTGTTGAATTTGCGTGTTTTCTTACATTCTTTACAAATTTATTCTTTTTCAAACATTTCGAATTCTTTGTTCACCTTCAATCTGCATTGGTTTTTTCTTGCACTTACTTATCTAATAGTACAGATTATTTGTGTGTAAATAGTACATACTTACATATTTGTTAGTTATTGAGTAAGAAAGTATTGTAATTTTGTTTTAGCGCACAAGTTGTGAAATCAAATTGGAAAAATTTTGATAAATACTAGTATGTATGCAGAATGTGAGTGTAATAGCGTATCAGTTAAGCTTAATTTATATGTAAATGGGATTCTCTTGTCCCGTGAGTAAACGAAACATCGAAGTCGGCATAGTTTTCATTAAGATCTGCGTGAGAAAGTAAGAACATCAACAATTAAATGAAAGTAAAAAGCAACCATAATTATTTTGTTTTACCTCGCCCACAGATGTAGCGAGCAGATTGACAATTTTTTCATGCGGCACTGCCACCACACTCTGATTATTGATTTCAATAATGCGGTGCCCGACGCGCACGCCGCCACGCTCTGCAATGCCGCCACGCAGAAGGCTGCAAATCTGTTCGGAAGTCATAAAAATATGTATTTTTTTCATTTGTATAGCACTAAAAACTAGATATGCAACGAACTAAAAAAAAAACGAAATCCACTACTCACCACGCCGTTTTGCACACTGAAGCCCAGCTGATATTTTGTATTGGGTCGCTTGATTTTCACCTCGACCACCGGTGGACACGGCACCACAGTGAATTTTACCGCTGTCTGATTTTTGGCATTGCGTATATAGCTCTGGCATGTCGACAGCGGTAATCCTACCAAGCTCATGCCATTTATAGCAATCAACTGATCACCGATATTCAACTGACCGCAACGCGCCGCTGCACCTGCCGACATCAGATTTGCTATCACTACAGTAGGCAGCATTGAGCCCCAGCCGCTTTCCACAATCACTACTCCAAGTATTTCACCTTTCACCTTCGGCACAACCACCTCCTTTTGCAATTCCTTCTTAGCGAATATTTCCAATTCATCGCCGAAGATCTCTTGACTATTAAGCACCTCTTGATAATCCATTTCCTTTACAAAACTATGATCTTCAATGCCATTTGCTTTCAGAAATTCCATGTAGGCCACCTGAAAGGCTTGACCGATTGATTGCGCTATAAATTGCGCTTCATCGCTCTCGAATACATGACAAATCATTTTTGGCGTGCGATTGTGCTTATTACTGCTACCGCCAACAATGCAACCAACGCCATTGACGGTACCACCGCCGTTGCTGCCGCTACCGTTACCGCTATTCACCGCAGCGCCATTTTCTTGAGCGTCCTTATTACCATTGCCACAGCCATTTGCCACATCTGCGTCCGAGCCACACGAATCAGATGGCACGAACCGTCGACGAGCCATCAACACAACCAAATCGCCGATGTCGGCTATGTAAGAAATTGTACGCAAAGCATGATCCATCATAATCTCCTTGAGGTCTGTATTGAGCACCATAATCTTCTCGGTTGATATAAATAGATCTACTTCGGTGGAGGGTTGGCTTTCGCCTTCTGGAGCCTATCAAAAAATTAAGAGAAAATACCGTTTGTTTAGAGAAAGAGAAATATGTATGTACATACAAATGTGGCTAATGATAAATTTTACAATCAGTCGATTTTCAAACTGTAAGCACTGAGGAAGAGGAAGGCCTCTTTTGCGTTGGGAATACCAGGTGGAGAAGGATTTGGCTTCACTTGGCATTTCCAAATGGCGTCAGTTGGCACAGAAGAGAAACGGCTGGCGTGTTTTTTTGGACTCGGCCAAAATCGCTTAGGCTGTTACAGCGCCAATAAAGAAGAAGAAGCACTGATTCTAGCAACACTTACCAAAGCCTACAGGGTTACACATTCATATTCGAGCAGCAGTGGGGAACAAAGAATAACATTTAAATTGTATAATAATTTTTGTAGCAAGTACACTTGATCCTCTTTTTACAGCTTTTCTTAGGCACGGCTTTTATTTCTTACTTTTTCTGTTTCTTTATTTGTATTTTTCAGGGGGTTTGCGACTCAATTTCATTTTTATCTCGTCCCCAATGCAAATGAAATGCGATTATTAATACATTTCTTGTGAAAAATATGGTATTTTGCATGCGTTTTTATTTAATAATTTAATCCCAAAGGGATTATTGTATATAAAAAGAGAATCAGTTGTATTTGGTTAGCGACACGTTGGTGTACAAATCTCTTGCAAGTAACAAAATAGTTGTACGGCAATTATGTTTGTAATTACCTTTATGCGCGAAACGGCCTCTTCAGCCTGCATCATCCGCGTGGACTTCGTTGGCTGGCCCTCGCATACCAGCTGTGTTGAGCCTAAATAACGTGCACGAAAGAGGACGCCTTCAATTAGCACTGCAGGATCCAATAGCCCTGGCAAGTAGAAGAAAATGTATTAATTATATAATGAAATTTGAAATTACATACATACATTCGATACACAAAACAAAATAATAAATAAGATCAAACAAATCCTTAATCGCATATGTACATATGTATATGTATATACTAATTCATGTACATCGCTAGAGAAGTTGATACTCTATATTATTTTGAAACCAATGCTAACTTAAAACAGGATTTAACGATACAAGTTTGTACATAAAGTACATAAGCATTTACAGCAAAACAAAAAGTAAATAAAAGCAAAAAATAATTCACGCTTAAACTAATTTTCACTAAATTACTTTACATTAGACTTACATTGATGTATGTAAACACGAACATACACACACACACCCATTACGTTGTGCAATTGTATTTTCATTAACGTTTTAGTTTCGATTTATTTATTATTATTTAATTTATTTTATTTATTTAATATCGTATCATGTAAGCGTGCAAAGACAATCAAAGAGACAAAGAGACAGACGGCCACAAATAAAGATTATACATATAGACATTGAGAGACAAAGCATATGAATTTTTCACTTAGCTTACCCTCTTTGTTGCGTGTCTTTGCCTTCTTATCGCTGTTCGCTGAATCTTTCAGCGACTTGATGGAGCCAGTTGGACTTTTTGTGTATTGCAACTTTTCGGGTGAGCTGAGCGTAACATCTGCGCTGCCTACAATCTGACACTGTTCGGGCGAACTGGGCGTTAGCGCTGTGCCAATGCCCTGACGAATGGTGGCTGAGGAGAATGCTGGCGGTTTAATACTGACAGAATTTGTGGTGAGCATTGTGATGTCCGATGTGCTTGGTGATTGGTCATTGGAATCTGTGCCGACGCCGATACGTGATGTTTTGGGCCAAATTGTCTGTTGAATCAAAACATGTGCCGTGAAAAAATTAGAACGCAACCTAAAATTAGGCAATGTTCTTTCATGCGTACTCACCTTATCGTCAAAGTAACCTTGCTCATCGAGCCGCTGTTGACCCAACAGTCGGTCCGTTTCCAAATCAGTATCGGGTTCCTCCTCGTCCCCTGCGATCGCTCCGCTCGCACTGCCACCATTGCCACTACAATGCAGATCATGCAGGTTAGCACCAATCCGATTGGTTGTCAATGAAGCGCTAGTTGGCGAAGTTTTACGTGGCACCCACACTGGTGATTCCGGGTCGGGCGGTAATACCTCATCACAAAATTTTAATTTTTCTGGCTGTGTTTTGGCACGTTGTAGCGCCGAACGTATCTCCTTCATTGCTTCTTGTATATCTGCAGACTCGCGTTGCTGTTTCGCACGCACACACTGCCGATATGCTGCAGGTGCTGGTGGCGGTGGTGGAGATTGCTTTGTAGCTGTAAAGATTAAATATATATAAATACGAAATGATTCAAAATGCACAACGATGATGAAAACAAAGCATTAGAATTTTTAGCCACTTTGATAGATTTTGTTTGGCATGCTTACTCATCGTGGTTGCGTAGACGGCATCATAATTGGAATTGTTGTGACCGAGCTCATTCGATGCGTTCGAACAGACAGCGACATTATTGCTACAGCAGCCACCATCATTTTGCATTAGTTCATCACTGCGGAGCTGAAATTCTGACTGGCGCTGGTGGTGCTGCTGAATCGTTTGATCAGGAACTTCAATTAAATCGTTTATTAAATTGCTGTCCATCGTTACAGCGTTCACAATGCTGTTTGAAATGCAACTGTCATGGCACTCGAGCGACAAGCTCGCATTGTACTCATTATTTTGCAGCATTGTTGGAGGAGTATGCGGTTGCTGTAGCTGATATTGGCGTGTTTGAGTCTGGATCGTCAGAGCCACTTGTGCTTGACCATTTTCTGCGCAGTTGCTTTCCACTGTTTGTTTTTCACTCTCAACGGTGGTATTTACATTATTTTCCGTATCCGATGCATGGCCGCTAGATAGGCCATCCTCCAGTACTGGCATACTGGTGTATAATTTACCATAGTCAGTGGGACAATTTATGTCATTTGACAAGCTGTCCAGATCACCGCAATTCGAATCGTAATCAGTAGTCTCTGGGGATAGTGTGAAATTGCGAGAATGGTGGCGCAAATTTGCTTCTAATTCGGTGTCAGCCAAATCGCCACTACTGCGACTATTCGAATCTATGTACAACTCGATATCATTGTTTTCATTGTAAACAGACTCACAGGGCTGGCGAAACAGAGAAGGTGAATTAGTTAAACAGAATTATTATTGATATAAATAAGCTCTGCGACGAGAAAAGTATGTTTATGTAAGTCAAAAGTGTTATCGCATAGTTAATTACAGGGTGAGAAAGATTTAATTAAAACTGCAATGCTATTACAATAAATAAATAAATAAATAAACTGACATACAGTTGCCCACGAAACGATAGGAGTGTGATGTTTTGACAATTTTTCTTTTGTTCATTTAATGCATGATAAAAACAATAATAATTTAATTATTGTTATTTTATTATAAAATTATTTACAAAAATTCTGTTGAAAATTTGTCGAATTTTTATAAAAAAAAAAAATAAACATTAAAGAAATAAAAGAGAAATGTTCAAAACTGGTCAAAATATCCCACTCCCATTATTTTGTACAACTGTATATACAAACTCTCGAATGCAAACAATTTTTACAACGTAGACAATTTTTGCTTTTCTACAAAACTTTTTGCAAGCCCCCTCCCCGCCCCCCTTTTCTTGTCGATAATGTTATACTTCAAATGTTGATAGAGTGACAGTCCTTGGCCGGCCGGTTACGTTGAACCTACTGGCTGCAGAAGGGCTTTACACTTATGTATTTCATACAGTTTTCACTTAAAAATAATAAAAATAATATGGGACCGGATTAATGAAAACAGATGTTCTGTATTTTCTTATCTAAAACATGGTCACCACAGGTATGAAGTTGCTTAAGCAATAAAAATACGCGTATGTGTTATTTATATTACCCAACTACTCAACTATACTCACTTGTTTGCGTGGCGACCGATGCACCATATTCAACTCATCTTTGGGTATTCTGGCTAAGCGTTGTCCAATATATGCTTGCTCTATGTGTTTTCCTTCTTCGCGCTCACGTTCACGCTCACGTTCATACTCCAAATGAGTATCCTAATGGATAAAAAAAACAAAACGAAAATCTAATTCACCCCGCAGCAAAAAATAATTCACACCAAACGTACACAACTTCCCACATCGTCGCCGCTTTCAGTATAGTCAGTAAAGCGCTTTTCATCTTCTGAATTTGCTTTAAAAAAATCTTCCAATACTTTACGCGTCTCAGAGCACTCGTACAAGTAATCAAAAGCAGGCGTTTTTACTTGGCCACCATCAACTGCGGCCGCGTGTACGCTTCCATCGTCGATATCAATCAAATTGCCAATTAACTTATTATCATGACAGTCATTAGTGCCAGCACCAGCAACGCTTGTTGCCACTAACGATGGTGTGTTTGCATAATACTGTGTTTGTTGTAAGCTAAGTTGGCCATATTGTGTAGAACGTGTATTGAAATCTTGTTGCATTAGCTGTTGCTGCATTGTCGAGTATTGTTGTGGCTGATTTTGTGCGCCTGCAATGGGTGATACACGCTGTGGAAAGCCTGGTGGGCGCTTGGAAAATATGCTAGCATTCGCTTGCTTCATATTACCGTGCGGTTGATTGCCAAAGCGACGTGGTGAGCCTTCATACTCAGCTATTGGTAGCTGGCCAATCATCTTAGTTACTTTTAAGACATCTTCGTTGTTGTGTTGATGATGTACTGACGTAAAGGATTCGTTCGTGTTTTTTGGAACTGGGATTCCGCTTAGCACAGCGTTGGAAATGTTGGCCGCGTTTGCCTTATTCATCCAATTTGTGTCAATATCATCGAAAACGACTATTTCTCCGTCGCGCAAACACTGCACTCCAGCTTTGCCAACGTCTGTGGGGGATCCACCTGGGCTCGCGAGACCCTGCAAATGAATGAAATATAGAGAATCTTTTATTTATACATTTTGAATAATTGTATTTACCTGCGGCATTACGTTTTGCTGTTCGAATTGGCTTCCGGGACTACGTCCTACTCTAATCTGATGATGCTGCCGATGTTGATGATGGTGCAACGCGTACTGCACATCTGTATTTAAATCAGGCGAATTCAGCACAGTGCTTGCGGGTGTAACGTTGGGACTGCGCGTGCGCATTTCCCATACGTAGCGCTCTTGCGGTTTTTCACAGTGTTTACCTACAGACGTGGCGGGCGGTGCATTCATTTCGCTATTCAAATTCAAATTGTAATCATTGCCAACATCTGTTGCAAGACCGCCACTACCAATACCACCTACGCTGCCGACAACAGAATGCATTGTGCTACTGGTTGAGG
The DNA here is from genome assembly GCF_013731165.1 of Rhagoletis pomonella. NCBI lineage: Eukaryota > Metazoa > Arthropoda > Insecta > Diptera > Tephritidae > Rhagoletis > Rhagoletis pomonella. The sequence goes on along the minus strand of NW_023459965.1, from coordinate 6,818 downwards.
GGGTGTTTGGATTGTTGGCGGTCGCAATTGTACTCGATATACGGGTTGTAGATGGCAACCCCATTGTGACGGCATTTTGAGGCATATGGAATATGACGCGTCCATTGTTAGACGTCTCCAATTCACTGCTATCAGAGTTCATTGTCTGTCTGGGTTGTTGTTGCCACTGGGATGTTCTTGTTGCAACTGTTTGTTTTCGAACGTTAGCTTTTATCTTTCCTGTTTTTGTGATTTAGGTAGTTGGTTTTCAATTGTCTCTATCGTCTGTCGACTGTTTGCTCAACGCTAAGAATTGTTCATGGATCCTTACCCAACTCACTCTACTGAGGATATTGGTTGTTTAAACGAGGTTGACAAATGTTGTATTGGAACGGAAAAATCTGTTTTATTGTCCTTGTAATCTTTTTCAATTAACTCGCTCTGTTTGCAGTGGTGCTTTGCTGTTTTTTCATTCTTTTTTCCAAACAAAATCCAATTAACAGCGGAGGCATAACGGCGTTTGGTTTTCATCTAATGCATTCCTAGAATAAAGAACGATACCTAACATACTTTCTTTGTTTTTTAAAGTTCATTGACATGCAATGGTGACATCATCACGGTGACTGCCTGCCACTGTTACTAATCATGAACATCTTTAATTTCCAAGCTGAATATTTTTTTTTTGTTCGACTGATGACCTCTTGTATACATATATATATTTTTATATGTAAATATAGTTTTTACATACATATACTAAAATTGTATTCAATATACATACAGACATATGTAGGCACATTGCCAAACACAAAGAGACTTCCTTCGTGAGGTTTGTATGACGCGATGGCAAGCGGCCAGCAGTAATGGGCAGCGCAGCTACCACTCTGAACTGGCACATCTGCTACTCCAAAACTCGTATTTATGCACTTGGCCTCTAAAATTTCAAAGAGGCAAAACTTTTATAATCAAATGTCTACCCCAAAGAACCACTTCGATAGTAGACCTTACAAACACTAATATACATAGAGGCAACTATCGTGCCAACAGCTAGCATTCACAGCATCCCAACCCCAAATGCATAAAACCACGCATCAGCTACGACGCTGCGCAAAGCTTCGTCTATGTTTTACGAATGTAATAGCGCAATTGTGCTAGTTTGTTCTAGGTGGGTGGCAGAAAGGTTGCCTGTTGTGCCCAACACCCACTTCACAACCTGCTAGACGGTTTCAAGTATATGATTTGTCAAAAGTGTGGCGAGTGCCACCAGGGAGATCTGTTTGCTGCTCTGCTGGCGTTGCACAGTCATCAAAGGCTTGTCTACGCGCATTGATCCGCTCCACACGTTTCCCCATCGTATCGAATTTCATTCATTGATTATTATAATGTAAATGCATTTTAAGAAACTTGACCTTTTTCGGTGTTTCCTTTGCTTAAATTTAATGCAAAAAATCAATAAATGAAAAAACGTCTGCTGAACTCCGAGCACGTAATCACCTCCGCAGCTTGCTCACCAATAACACATTAACTAATTAGTGATTTTATATGAAACTACAGTTTTAATTTGTTTACACACAAACATTACCTGCGGACTAATTTTTAGCCGCTATTTACCATCATTATTATTTTTACTGAACCACTTTATTGCACTTTGAAACTTCACTGCAGTTGCTTGCAGTCAATTTTTCTACAAACCTCGTCAATGACACAAATAAGGGTTAAACGAATGTGCCTCCAAAACATAATGTCAAAAAAAGCACGAATGTCAGAACAGGGATAGATCACAAAACTTCCACTGACTGGAATGCACTACCGTACGTCACTGGAATGCACTACCGGAAGTATAGGGTGATAAACACTGGTTTCACCCTGTTGCATTTGGTCCCAACCGATATTTGGTCCGGTCGTATATAATAGCTGCGTTTTTTTTACTAATTTCCAGTAAAATCCAGTAAAAGTTTTTACGAATTTTCATGTTTTGGCGTTTTCGTTCGTACGCGAAAACTTTCAAAGTGGGGGAAATTGAGAGAGGGAAAGTTGTAAGTTTTTACTGGATTTTACTGGATAAATTTTTACTTGTAAGAATTTGCCAGTACGAAAAACAGCTGATCGCATGTTGCTGGATGAAATTTAGGGCCGGTTACTCAATGTCTGGTTAACACTAATCTGCGGTTAAACATCGTTATCGACGTCTACGACTCCATGCATATAACAGGGGGTCGGTAACATCGATAACGATGTTTAACCGCAGATTAGTGTTGACCAGACATTGAGTAACCGGCCCTTAAACTAATAAGGAAACGGTTTGTGGCTTTTTATTGTGGAAGTTCACAAAATAAACATATTTAAATATAAAATATATTGTTTTATTGGGAATATGCTGCGAATAAACAACCAATTTATCAGCTGTTCATGAAACTTGCAAATTATTACTGGAAAAGCGTTCACGTACTTTTTTGTAAATTTTTTCTATGAGAGCGAATTCTTAGAAATAAAGTTACTGGAGAGTTGCTGGCAAGTTACTGGATAATTTGTAAAAAAAAAAACACAACTAATATCCCATTCCTTGTAACTGTAATTCCCATTTCCAATTAATTAATTAAACGAAAAAGCAAGCAAGCACCTTTTGCACATATTTACATTACAATCGTTCTTTAAATCGTTTAAATCGTAAATTAAATCGTTCTTTGGTGATTCGTCTGAATCGTGAATCGTTCTTGAGAACTCGTTCGAGATTTTTGTAAACAAAATTGTGATTATATTACGTAATTACGTGAATTATATAGCTTTATAAAAATGAGCCGTGAGCGAAAGTGCCGTGTAAAAAACTGCATTAACGAAAATAGCGAGAGGCGGCTTTTTTCGTTCCCCAAGGACGCAAGTGAGGTGGCCAAATGGAGGGAGAATCTCCGCATAAAGGATAATCCGCCGCACAACTCCTTTGTGCACCGGAAATCTCTGGAAGCACAACCGGAAGTATAGGGTGTTTTTGTTGTTGTTGTTGTTGTAACAGCATACAAATTCCCCAGAGATTTTGGGGAGTGTTGCTGGAGTGACAGTCCTTGGCCAGATATAAATCTGGGTCGTTCCGGTTACGTAGACTCGACTGTTGCCACATCGTTGAGACACTTTCCAGTCAGAAATATTCGTGTCAAAAAACGTAAATTCAGGCAATGCTAAATAAAATTAAATAAATTCCTGCTGGCAATATCAGTGTTGACACAAAAAAAATACCAAATTCTTCAAAAACAAACGAAAAATCCTCAAAATACGAACCAATTACTCAAAATTTTCTTATTACAGATTTGAGTATCTATTGTGTACTGCTTACTATTTAGAGGTACCTAGTATAAAAATTAATTACATTCTCCAATTCAATTGGTATATGTGTTCTTGCGGTTCAAACAAAGTATCACTGTTATTTTGTATGCCTTGGTTTGTGTATAATATTGCTATACCAGTGCTCAATCTGGTCCTCAAGTCAGTCCTACACATTTTTAAACAACTAAATATACGTTCTACCGAAGCATTAGAAAAGTGCTATATTAATAATGCAGATATATATATTTTTTCTAATTGGGAAACTTACATATATGAACCTGAAGAATCTTTTAATTCAAATCTTTTTTCCTATAATTTTCTGGATCTAATGAAGAATCAATATGAATACCCTTTTGATCGAACAATGCGTGTTTTCTCCATTCGTTATCGAGATTTTGCAAGTTCAAAATAAGTTGAAAATACAACGATGGAATGAAAAAAATTATCGATAATATTTTGAATATTAAGCAACAAATGCAGATGTGCTTAAGAACGAAAAACACCACACACGCGGCTTGACAAACCAAGGGAAATATTCCTTTCCTTAAAGCTATTTATGTTGTGTATGGGGGTGTTTGATGGTTTGACAAGCCGTGTGATGAAAATGTGAACAAAATCAAAATTTTCTGATTTTCTGGCTGCCATGTTGCCATTTGATCAAACCGCTTACGTTGTGTATTATAAAATCGCCTCATTCGCATGGGGACGTGAGAGAGAAAAATCGAAGAAACCCAAACCCGTTTAAATTGCGAACCGCAAGAAAAATAAAATTATTTGTTTGAACGAGTCATGTTTGCATGGTATATGGCTAAATGGGAAAAGTAGGTTTGAAGAATGTTTGAAAAGCCACTTGTGTGGTGTATTTAGCTCTTTATTCAACTTCGGAAAGCTTTTTGTTCAAAAATTTTCGGAGTGATTTAACAACTCTCTTGTGTAAAACATGACTGCATTTGTTATCTGCAAATATATCGAGAGAAAAACCCTCAAAATAGAAATCCCCCAACAAATATTCAAGCGCGCCCGAAATTCACGTTTTGAGGAATTACCTGAAAAGTTTCAACACTGCGCAATATACTACAGACATCTACAAAGTTTGCTAAATAAATCACACAAGCTGCTGATTAAACCTACTTTAATATTTTTCCATACACTTATTTGTAGATGAAAAATAAATTTATTATGATTTATTATTGCGGGTAAAGTATCGATGACTTCGATATATCGACCTTGGAATATCGATTCAAAAAATCGATTATCGTGCCATGAAATATCGATATTCTGAAGAATCGATACGATATCGAAACTTCCTAGCTGCCGGTTTTGTCAAAAATGACAGCAAACGAAGCACATAAACAGCTGAGCTACACCACAGCCACATTTCCTCAAAGTCTTTAGATTGCAATTGTAGAAAATTTTCGATAGGTTTTAGTTATTTTTATTAATTAAAATATGGCGGCAGAAGGTGTAGTAATAGATCCAGCTGAACGTCTTAAGTTGGGACCACGTGAAGGAGTCACATATCCTTTGGTTGTGCAATATTGTGGCAACTGCACAATGCCACTTGAAGTAAGGACCAGAACGTTGTGAAAGCCCTATTAAAACGTGTAATATATTTTATTTTTACGCTATAGTACTGTGAATATTACCCGGAATATGAGAAATGCAGAGCTTGGCTAGAAAAGCATCTTCCTAGTGAATTTGAACAAATGAAAATCAAGGATGAAGCAGCTGCGGCTGATGGTACAGATGATGATAAGAAACGACAAAAAAGAGGGGGCAAAGGAATGATGAAGGTTAATAAAAAGAAGGAAGATGTTCCTAAAAAGATCACCGTTTCAAGAGCTCCGCGTGGCAAAAAGAAGTCGGTAACAGTAGTTACCGGGCTGAACACTTTCGGTAGGTTAACTTAAACTATATGAGAAATTTAAAAATGAGCTCTTATAAATTTGGTAAACAAGCTTTATTTCTTTTTATAACTTCCTTTAGACATAGACCTTAAAGTTGCTGCAAAGTTCTTTGGCACAAAATTTGCTTGTGGATCATCTGTTACAGGCGATGATGAAATTGTTATCCAGGGTGATGTGAAAGATGATCTATTCGATGTCATACCAGAAAAGTGGCCAGAGATTGATGAGGATTACATCGATGACTTAGGCGATCAGAAGCGTTAGAGACGATGTTTGGACTGCGTCAAATGCATTTCCAATAAATAAAAATAACAACAGAATTTGTAGAAAAAAATACCAATTGTTTATTTTCAACTATTTTCAGAGGGTATGTTAGGAAAGTATTTAGTGACTGTTTGTAGAAGTTCGTTGACTTGCTCTTCGGTTAAACGTTCTTCACTGTCTTCGATTAGCTAAAATATATACAAAGTGAACAGTTTTAAGATAATACATACATAAACCATTAATGTAGCAATTTTGAAAGTGAGGAAATTTATTACCAATTGAATGTGTAATGCACTAGTGGGTGGATCATTGACCATCATCAGGCACTCTGTGGTGGTCAGTTTACAGCTTAGGTGTCTCACTTCAGTCAGGAAACTATGAATTGTTTCACGGGATTGCTGTTTGCATGGCGAGTCTTCAAGATACTGCAATGTCTATCAAAACAAGTTGAATCAAACACATATTGTTTTTTTTTTTTTCTAAACCAAAGGAATACCTCATACGTTATGGTAGCTAAATTCCGCAACCCGTATTTCTTCTTGGTGTCCTTAAGAGTTTTCAGAGATTCCATTACCTCGTAGTTCGAGATCACTGAATAGCATGGGTTTACACTGATGATAATACAAGGTCCATTTTACAATCTTATAGTTTATTCCAGGAATACAGTACTCACATTTCCATTGTAATAAATTATAGATCCTGGCTCGTGTTTTGGTTTATTTCCCTTTTGGCTACAAACGTTTACTTTTGTTAATTTAAATATCGTAATATACGATCTCTTTTACATATGATTCAGGGTTGCATTTAGGGCTGTGCTGTTTCCAATTAGAATAACAGCTTGTGAAATGGAACAAAATTTACCGGTTACAATTTTTTTTTTTACCGGCGCAGAAAAGACCTGTTAATAAAAAAAATCGAGAAAAGTTTGCTTATTTGTACAACGATTTTGGTGTGGGGCGGAAGGGGGTGGCCCCCGGAACCCCCCTTAAAGGAAAGAGGATGGACACCGCTTTATGAAAAGTGTATGATTCTAGAAGAGTTAGTTAGATCTATTTCCATTTTTCTGGCGACAGATAAGGTCCTTCCTCTTCTTTTATGCCAAACTCATACAAATTCATGATGTCGCTGCCGCGTTCAAAGAAATCATGCCGCCATCGACAAAGCGTTTAGATAATGAAGATGACAAATTGGAAGCAGTGGTACGTAGCTCGCCGCTTCCAATGCGTTCAGAACTTATCGCTGGAAAAATAGAAATAGATCTAATCTGGCCACAACCACAGTCGTCGCGTAGCCCTGTCGTCGCCACAATAATTATCTACATAAGAGTACGTGTTAGACTGCTTTTACACAGTT
>NW_023459964.1:43018-45099 GCF_013731165.1 Rhagoletis pomonella | reverse complement strand
AATTGTGTTACCGGTTTACATACCGATCACACAGCAGTGAAAATCACTCTGATTGTTTAGATATGATTTCTTATATATTTAGAGGAGATACTATGCCTGCTGTGAATATATATGAGATGCTCATGAAAGGTATGAAGCCTTCGGCATAGTCGAAGACAGCGCTGCTCTTACTTGTTAAAGTGTGTTTTTTGTTTTTTTTTTTTCGCTAATATTTTCAGTAGACAAAAACAACGCTTCTACGACTCCCATAAGACTTAGATATATGTAGGCCCAGTTAAAAAAAAAACATAATTATGTTTAAAGTAAATCCGTCTTTTGTATTCCTGTTATAAATAAAATTTATAAAAAAAACTACAAATGAATGATGTAACTTTTTTTAGGTACAATCTGTCTTATTTAGGAACATTTCTTTTATGATATTAGGTACAACCTTAAATTTCAATTTTTCATCCCTGGTCCAGACCACCATTTATACTAGCTGCATATTTTTGTAAGCGAGCGACAAAAGAACGCTCAACTCGGGTAAAATTTCTTTTTCGCTACTTAAGCAACCCTGTTGGTGATTAGTTTAACGGGATTTAGATACAAAGACCAAATTAAATGAGTAATTATGGGAGGTATTTGCGTAATATATATACTCTTTTAAAGTATAAGTCACGTATAAAAGGAAGCAAAAATTTCCCTCTCCACTTTCCCATTAACAATTCACAATAGAGCAGTTTTTTCACTTACCAACACTAGCCTTCAGGTCGCGTATTTTTTTACCGACCTGGCTGAGCTCGGATAAATAGCCGAGTTTGTGTTGTTGCTTTGCGTGTATTTCGTCATTTAAGCGAGTGTTCTTTTGTAGCTCGGTTGCAAAAGAATGCACCTACTATAAATGTAGCAAAGCTATTTATGGAAAATTCAAGATATCAACCTAGTCTAGATATCAACCTCGCTGTAGGCATCATATCAAAGACATACAATAAGAAAAACTCTAGAGATAGATGTCGCCTCGCCAGAAGAAGTTAAAAATATGCACTACATACGCTACAGCGGAAATGGACGACACGCCTTTTCTTTAAATGAAATTTCTTAAACTCTTTAAATGAATGCTATATGTATGTATGTACTTATGTATGTTTATACTAAATGTGAGCAAACAACATTGTGCTTGCATAGTCTTCTGTTCTCTTTCACTGCAAGTTGAATTATTTTAATATCTATTGCAAAATTTTGTACAGACAAGACTAAAAAGTAGAAAATAAATAAAATAAAATAAAAAACTTTTTAATATACAACGCTTTTATAAATGGACTAAAAAGTAGAAAATAATATTTCTCGGTCCCACATAATTGGTTTTGATAACTTTTGATTTTGAAATTTTAGTAAAAGTCATTATAAACAATTAATGACATTGAAAATGAAGAGCGTGGGGCGCATGTAATACACTTGAATTGATATGAAAAGTAACATATGTATGTATGTGGGCATATGAATAACGACCCCTTAAAATCGATCTCAACTTGTACTTTCGCTGTAGAATGTTATGTAGTTTGACTATTGTCAATGAAATCGAATGCTTTATACTGCATGCGCTCCACGTTTTTCGTTTTCAATGTCATTAATTGTTTATAATGACTTTTGGTAAAATTTCAAAATCAAAAGTTATCATAACAAATATTATTTTAATTAATTATTATTTTCTACTTTTTAGTCCATTTATAAAAGCGTTGTATATTAAAAAGTTTTTTGTTTTATTTTATTTATTCTCCTATATGTATTTCTAAATCCCTTTGAACTATTGTAACTTTCTTTTTAATTTTTAGTAAAAGGTAAAATCTATGTGAAAATTATGAAGATTTTTTCTTAATTTTTCACAAAGGATGGAGCTTTGATTTTACGAGTTTCGCTATAGACTGTCCCATCTACATACATATTTGCATAAAATGATAGCCGTCTTCGTTGTTCGGACTAAACCACAACATAACCAGTAAACAACCTTCGGTGAATTTGCCGAGAGCCTTCCTCGGGGATGAATATGCTAGGGACGAAATTATTGGTACACACGCCTTCCAAGCACGCAGGGTTGCTTTTAA
>NW_023459964.1:39912-42918 GCF_013731165.1 Rhagoletis pomonella | reverse complement strand
AAAAAAAAACGTCTACAACAACAAGTAAAATCCAAATTGTATCTTTTTTTATTATCTGAAAATTTTGATAAATAAGAGCCTAATAACATTAAAAAACCAAATCGCAGTATGGTAGTTTTTGCAAATTTTATATATAAAAAATTAATATAGCGAGTTTTGAAACAGTAACTTTTACATAGCTAGCATCTTTTAGCATTTCGCGTTCTCTCTTCTATGAAGATTAGTCTTCTTTTTTCTTCGACGTCTTCCACTAGGGACCGAAACTACCACGTTTTCTTGCAGTTTTGGAAGTTCGTCAGAAGCTGGAGACTTTTGAACTAGTATAATTACGTACAATAACTATTATAACGACTTCTGAAAGTGTATATATACATACAGTAAGTATTATAGCGACTTTTGCTAGAGCAGCTAGCATTTAATGCTATTTTTCTCAGAATATATACGGATTTTGCACTGTATTGTTAGTGGACATGAATACTAAGTACTTTAAATACCTGTACGTTAACCACCAAAAATTAAAAATCGAAAAAATTTTACATAGAGCGCTTTGCCATCGGACTACTCATTTATGGTTCGACTTAGTTCAAATCCAATAAACTTTGTGCAGTTAAATAATAATCTGCAAAACAATGCAAAGAGAGTAGACGTGTTTGAGTTAACTGGCAAGAAATCACGTCTTTTTGTCCGTTTAAAGTAGATATACCTACAATAAATTGCCTCCAAAATTATCCTGATACCGCGTTGAATATTGCAGGCGGCTGTCGAAGAAAACCATCGTGTCGTTTTGTTCAAACTAGACCAAAACCTTTTATTTAAAACAAATAAACCTTTCAGTTTCTCGACTGTGACTGCCCACTAGAACTTGAAGGGAGATCTCCCTATGTGAGGAATAAACGAGTACTCCCCTTAACCTGATGTCTGAGCAATAAGAGAGATTTGTCGGTTTTGTAATCCTTTATTACTCGTTTAGGAGTCAAATAAGAGATCTCCTAAGCGAGCGACGAAATAGTCCTCCCTCAGGCATGATTTGGGAGCAGTAAACGAGATTTCTTGGTTTTGTACTCCAGTATTGCTCGCTTAGGAACTTAATGAGAGATATCCTAAGTGAGCATTTAAAGAATGATTTGATTTGAGAGCAATAAGCGAGATTTGTCGGTTTTGTACTCCGTTGTTACTCGTTTAGGAGCAAAAAGTGATGTCTCCTAAGCGAGAAATCCAAGAGTATTCTTTTTGATTGATAGGAGAGCAATACGCGTCTCGTTCAAAAGAAATTTTGTGTTTTCGGAAAAATTTATCATAGAAAAAAAAAAACAACAGAAAATATTTCTTATAATGAGGAGACAATCATTTAATTTGGATAGCACACAGATTTTAATAAAAGTCCGTTGGTATGTACTTCAACTTTTGTTTAAATATATTAAGTATTGTATTACTTATAAATGTACCGTTAAATACTTTTCAGATTGCGCAAATTAGTGTCGGCATTTAAGACTGAGCCGCGGGTTTAAACATCGCATGGGTGAGAAAGATGTCAGATGAGCAAAGTCACGTATATGTGTATATAGGTGCATATATTTCAAATCTTATCTTACCGTTTTATTATTATTATGTTTTACTTTCATATGATTTCTCTGCAATATAATTCTAAAATTAAGCAATTATGTAAGACGTATCATTTATATTTGATCTGATCTCATACTTATATCTGTTAAGATCTTATAATATTGCACAAATGCACGTGATTAAAATGTTAAATAAAAAATTTAATAAATAGCAAAATCTGTTTGGCTAATGTAAAATGTTCGTTATCATTGCTCTTTTATTACTCTTACAGGAGGCTTTTGGGATGCCTCTAATTGGAGCACTCCCTTATTGCTCGTTCGGGAGGAATATGGGATGTTTTTTATGTTCACTCCCTTATTATCTTTTTGGGAGGCTTCTGGGAGGTTACTATGGAGTACTCCCGTATTGCTTCTTTGGGAGGATTAAGGGATGCTATTTTTGTGTGTGCTCCTCGATTGCTCGTTTAGGAGGTAAAAGCGATTACTCGCCCTCCTAGGACATACAATGTTAAAGGGAGTATACAAAATTACATGCCTATACACAGAAGCATAGGGAGCAATGGGGAGTATTCGTATACTCCCAAGGGAGTACTCACCGAGCAATCGTACGATGCTCCCAAGTTCTACTGGGATGTTTGTGTACATGTATATATGCACATATGTAGTACAAACGAAAACAAATCTAATAAGCTGCTCGTTGATATAAATACGAACTGTACTGATTGTCAAAAATTATGTGTTTGTTGTACATTTGTTCATGCTTGTCATTGTGCGTGTAATTTTCTAGAGTACTTTTGTGCTCTCGCTATCTCCTTGTATTCACTCGTCCTTCGTTGGTATACTCTGATGAACATATGTGAGGATGATAGCAAGGCCAACTTATATAAGGTAGTGTTACAGGAGCAGTTGAAATTTTCGCCCAAGGTTTCTTAAAGAAAGCTATAAACGTAGCAACCGTTGGTTCAACTTGGTGTTATTTTGCTCTAGATTGCACCGTTTGTGGGCCGGTTCAGTGAATTTATGTCTTGGTTGTATGAAAGATCAAAAAATTTGGATTTTATGGCAAGTTGTACAACTTATCGCTACATTAATGGTCATGTTATACAAACTCATTTAATTTGCGTTTATTTTGTACACTAAATAACCGAAAATGGATAACTCAGCCGAAATAGGTCCGTGCTTTCGTTTAATTTTATAAATGTAAGCCGAAACTATGAAATTGGAAAAATGAGATTTTACAATGAGACTGCTCACAAAATTGCAATGCTTGTGGGCAAAACGTCCAACTTGATTGCGGATTGATTTGAACCAACGTTTTCAGCTTGCATTTTAATTCATTCTGTCATTTACTACCATTATGCGTAGGCCAATTCATGAAATCATTTCATGCGTTTGAGTAGAAACTGAATGAATGAACACCATTTCATGATTACAATTAACGCGA
>NW_023459964.1:36964-39812 GCF_013731165.1 Rhagoletis pomonella | reverse complement strand
TACCCATATTGTAGGGAAATTTTAAGGTTTTTGGGCAATCACATTTTGACCTATAACTCAGTTATCGATAAATTTATCGAAATATATCCAAATGAAACCTGGTGCCTTCCCCTTTCCTTTGAAACCCATATTGTAGGAAAATTTAAAGGTTTTTGGGCAATTACATTTTGACCGATAACTCAGTTATCGATAAATTTATCGAAAAATATCGATAGCCTATACTTCCTTCCAGACTATTAGCTGTCTGGATGTCAAATTTCAAGAAAATCCGTCTTGCCATTCTCACGTGATTGAGGAACAGAAGCGTGAACATCCAAACATCGCTACATTCACATTTATAATATTATATTAAGATTAAGATTAAGATATTAAGATTAAGATTAATATGTCATAACGTTATCGCCAAAAAACTAAAAATCGGGCTGCTGAAAATATACATTTCGGGAATTTTCTCAAAAACTGGTCAGTCGATTTTATTCTAGGTTTCCACAAGTAATTTTTAAAATTTTTCAAAACTTACAAAGGCAAATATGAAAAGTCGAAAACAAAAAGAGAAAAAAAAAATTTCACGCTGTGAATTTTCAGAGCCATATATTTTTAGTATTAATCAAAAAATTGTACTAAAAACTACTGCGTAGAAGGAAAGTATACTGTAAACGAAGTCGTATCAATAAAGTACAATTGTACCAAAAATACCCACACTGTGAGGGGCATGTAACTAGATGTTGTATATTGTTAGGCGCGCCTGCTATTCTTTTGGAGATATTTAGCGATCAAAATTAGCGATAGCGAATACTGGAATCCGGCTGCGGGACGCATTTAGCTTTTTTCGAAATTTTCTTAAATGATAATGTGTGAACATTCCCTGTTAACCTTCTCAATTACATCAAAAACCTATTTTCTTTATCAGTCTTGCCACCAGCAGAACTACCCACCCGGGCACAGGGCGTTTCGCCGCCCCTGCTCTTACTGGTATCCTGCGTTACAAATGAGGATAGAGTCCGCTTGAATTATAAGCCCTGTCGGACTGGAGATCCTACCTCCCAAGATTTTTATAAACAAATTGCATTGCTATGGGTAATTTGGGTAGTAGGTTACGGATCTGTATACCTTTTTTTTAGATAAGGTCATTTAGTTGTTATTTTCATTTTAAGTTTGCATTGCAAATGAAAAAAATTCGAACTTTAACATGGAAAAAGTTACTCATACGCCATGTATGAGTACAATCATGTACGATATGGCGTATGAGTAACATTATTTCCTGTTAATATTTCATACAAAAAATTATTGCACTTTCACTTAACCCTTGCAAACTTATTTATCCATCGATTTTCACCGTTAGTAGTGTTTTCAGCCGCAAAGCAAGCAGATATTGGCTAGTCTATACTAATATATATTTTGAAAGCCGTTTTTTTCTGTTCGAAAATTTCGAGAAAGGCCGTACCGATGTTTTTGGAATTTCGAAGTCTACTGCAGATTTTCCAAGGATGGTTATAGGCTAAAAAAAGTTTCGATATAGAAGGAAGGCGTGGCACGTCCCATACAAACCGATTTTTTCAAACTGCATATATTTGTGGTAGAGGACTAGAACTGGGTATGGGATGTTTTCTATGTGCACTCCCTTGTTGTCTTTTTGAGAGGTTTCTGGGAGGTAACTAAGGGAGTACTCCCATATTGCTCCATTAGGAGGTTTGTGGGATGATAATTCTGTGTGTGCTCCCCGATTGCTCGTTGAGGAGGTAAAAGGGATTACTCCCCCTCCTAGGACATCCAATAGTAAAGGGAGTATACAAAATTACATGCTTATACACAGAAGCATAGGGAGGAATGGGGAGTATTCGTATACACCCAAGCGAGTACTTACCGAGCAATCGTACGATTCTCCCAAGTTCTACTGGGTATGTATACATATATATGTATGTATGAACGAACTCATTGCGCATTTCAGCTCTGCCGCTCCCAAGCAATTATTTAAAAATGATGCAAGCGTGCTTCGCGTAACTACATCCATTCGTACATATGTTTGTATGGATATATTTATGATGAAGTAAACGGGCTTCATTGTAGTACTGATGTGCATACCCTGCAAAAAGTGGGACTAGGTTAAATACTAGTACAGGACCATGCTACCTTGTAACCAACGCTAGCAACCAACCACCTGGTCCTCAAATTTTTGCAGAGTATGTATGTACTTATGGACAGCAATGTTTTCATGTATGTACATATGTTTGAATGGTCCCTGCAAAAATTTGAGGACCAGGTGGTCCACTGGGTCGTAGTTTTAAAGTATGTGCAAAAGGACCAGGTTGCATGCTATTAACTTGTTATGCTTACCTGGACCACTTCAAACGTAAAAGCTGATATATGTGTTGAGAACCACCTCTTCGTGCCCCATCGGCAACATGATTCGGCTACCGAATGTGCCATGATCCAAAAGGAGTAGTTGTTTAGGTAGTCCCATGTTATGCTGCGGTGGACCAGAAATGGTCCAATGTTATGCAGCGTTGGACCAGAGGTGGTCAGGTCCAATGACATCGCAATGTTAATGTAACCATATTTTCTCCATATATTTGGTCCATTTTGGTTACTAGTGTTGGTTACAAGGTAGCATGGTCCTGTACTAGTATTTAACCTAGTCCCACTTTTTGCAGGAGTTGTATATATATTTGCATGTATGTACATATGTTTGTGTATGTACATATCCCACTAAAACTTGAAGGGAGATCTCACTATGTGAGGAATAAAAGAGTACTCCCCTTAACCTGATGTCTGAGCAATAAGAGAGATTTGTCGGTTTTGTACTCCTTTATTACTCGTTTAGGAGTCAAATAAGAGATCTCCTAAGCGA
>NW_023459964.1:29062-36864 GCF_013731165.1 Rhagoletis pomonella | reverse complement strand
ATAGAGTTTATGCACTTAGTTTTTACTCAGATCGATGAAATGATTTCGTGAATTGGACTACGCATACATGTGATACTTATGCTTTTAATTTATAAGGTAATTTTATGTTTCTATACTCTTGCTACCACATGAATATATGAATTCGTGATAAGAATATATGAATTCGCCTTGGAAGATAGAAAGCGAGTAAGAATAAATGCCGAACAAAGGAATTTGTCTTCTTTCAACTTAAATGAATGCATTTTGCAAACAAAAGTTACGTTACTTAGTGCCTTGGTAATGGCGAATTCTTAAGGATCTATGGATTGCATTATAAACATTTTGATTTATTTGTTAAACATACAATTACTTCCATTACAACCGGGTTCTATGGATGCTAGGAGCGCGAATTCATATAAGGTGGTGTTACCGAAAAATAAATAAATAAATTATATGTATATCAGAAAATTAATAAGATGAAATGAAATTATTGTTTCATTTCTAACCAAATCTGTGTATGTAACTCAATCGCCTAATGGTTTGCCGAACCGTAAACATATGTTTACACATCCAATTTCGTGAGTAGGTACCTGGTACTCACACCTTTTTTAGGAAGTTTCACTTCTATCATGTGTACGGTGTTACACAAGTTTTTTTTTCCAAAAACAATTATTGCGAAATTTCAGGAATAAAATTTTAAAAGGACAATTTCAATACTTACCAGTCCTTATGCACCAAAAAATTGAATCTGTTTAAATTTTTCAGAAACTCCTCTTTAATGTGATACCCATGCTTTTTCTCTAAGCACATTTCACTGAATTTTTTAAATAATTTTTGAATTACTGACGTCAGAGTGAAAAACTAAAAACGCAATTTTACTATATTTGGCCCATGGTTTCGCGAATATATTGATTTTTGTTTGTAATATTTACTATCGTACGGTGTTATATGTATAATGAGCTAGACATTTAGAAAGAATGTTAATCTATACATTTAATAAAATTGTAACTGACCAACATCTGTACATTATAGATATTAAAGAAAAATTAATGTGGGAGGTCTTTATTAGAGCACCAGAAGCCAAATCAACCATTTTTAGAATTTTTGTCTGTCTGTCTGTCTGTATGTTTGCACGCGCAGCACTCGAAAACGAATGCAGGATTTGAATGCTGTTTTCACCGATGTATTGCTAGAGGTTTAACTTAAAATGTAGAAAGAAAAAAATTTGAGAGCTGCCACCTGTTTCAAAATTGCAGTTTAAGTAAATTGATAAGAAAAAGTGAATACTGCAATACGGGCGTTGAAAGAAAGAGGCTTAGGAAGGCTTACAGCCAAAAATATTTTTTTAGAGTTGCCACCTGTTTGAAAATTTTAATTTAATTTAATTTATAAGATAAATTAAATATTGCAATATGGGTATCAAACTGAAGAGGTTAAGGAAATTTTACTCCCGAAAATAATTTTAGGGAAATTTGAAAAATTTTATTGTATTAAAATGATAAAACAAATGAAATCTATATCTATACACTTAGGTTTCTTTTTATGCGGTTTATTGATGTGCATACATCTTTAGTTTCGGTAGGGGTCAAATTTGCGAAGCTGTAACGCATAGCCCAGCAGAAAATTTCGAATGTGTATTGCAGCAGAAAATTTTCATTTGTATTACAGACACCCTGTGTTTAGCTGCTATTGCAAATGATTGCATACATTTAGGCATATGCAGAGTAAGAGGAAATGCAGTACAATTGGTTATTACTTCCTATTATGCATCTCCGCGCATGCATACGGCTTTGTACCTATATGTATCCATACTTAAGATTGTATGTGCATACTAAATTTCCGCAATGGGTTTTGATATTCGTAGCATGGTTTTAGGCATATGTTTACTAGTCTTGATAAAAAGCAAGGCGAAAATTTAGAAAATACTGAAATCATTTTAACTGGGTCCGTAGATAACTGATGAACTTACACAAATATTTGTAGGTATATATCAAATAAAACACCTCTTTGAGGTAAAATTTTCGAGTGACGAAAGCTGAACTAGAAACACAAAACATATGATATCAATTTCGTGGCGAAAATTATACGCATTTTTTTAACTACTCTGGAAACTGACGCAAAAAAGTTTTATTCATACGAATCGTTGCTAAAGTTCTGATTTTTTTGTGTTGTGTTTCTAAGAGTAGACAGAACTTCGCAACGTTCCGAATAAATAATACTATTTTGCGTCAGTTTCCAGGGCAGTTAAAAAATGGGTATAATTTTCGTCACGAAATTGATATCATACATTTTGTGTTTCTAGTTCAGCTTTCGTCACTCGAAAATTTTACCTCAAAGAGGTGTTTTATTCTATATCAATTATTTTGAGATAGCAAATTTAAAATCAACGAAAATCCAAACAAAAATTGTTCCCAAATAAATTGCTAAAAACCCTATCTAAATCTAAATTATTTATTCCGATTCCGTTGAAACATATAAGTTTTTTAAGAAGTTTTACTTCTAACACGAGTACGGTGCTGCACTCGCCTTTTTACTGATGCGTTTTTGCTCAGTGGTAATTTATACATACACGGTTAAAAAATTCGGTTTTAATTTGAAACTTTTTGGACTACATATATGACCAAACTAAATTCAGTTTCAAATACTAGCCTTCCCTGTTTAAAAAAAAAGTGAGCGCATATGAGTAGTCCACTTGCAAAGTGCGCTATGTATAATTTTTTCGATTTTTAGTTTTTGGTGGGTAACGTACCAGTATTTAAAGTAGTTTCATGTCCACTAACAATACAGTGCAAAATCTTTCTATATTCTGAAAAAATAGCATCAAATGTTAACTACTCTTGCAAAAGTCGCTACTTATGTATGCATTTATACACTTTCAAAAGTGTCCATCTTCTGATGAACATAGAAAGCTGCAAGAAAACGTGGTAGTTACGGTGCCTAGTGGAAGACGTAGTAAAAAAGAAGCATACCAATCTTCATGGAAGAGGGAACGCAAAAAGCGAAAAAAGCTGGCTATGTAACAGTTACTGTTTCAAAACTCGCTATATTAATTTTTTGCAAAACTACCATACTGCGATTTTGTTTTTTAATGTTATTCTCTTGTTTATTCAAATTTTCAGATAATACAAAAAAAAGATACAATTTGGATTTTACTTGTTGTTGTTTACTATTATAAAATCACATAACGCTGTTTGCAAGTGGACTACTCATATGAACATGTTTTGTTCAGAGATTATAATTAAAACGATTACAAATTTGTTAAAAGTTTAATAAAAATATTCGCTTTATATTTTGATTTTTATTTTCAGTTCACAATAACAATGACTTACATTTTTAAATAATTTACTAGAACAGCTAATTCTCTAATAAAAATAGTTCCTGTCATAACTATGCGACACCCACATATTGAAAAGTTTTGACTATTTATTTTATTATTATTTAAACTTAATTACTTTTTTCATACAAATGTAGTTTGTTCGTTATCAAAGAAATTGTGTAAATCCAGGTTTCAAACTTTGTGCAATATTTGAAATGTACATCGATATTTTTCGATGCATCGATGTTTTTCCGACATCCCTATCACGAGCACGGTGCTGCCCTCGCCTTTTTATACCCGAGCCCACTTGTGCACAAGGGTATATCAACTTTGTTCACATAACAGTTGTTTGTAACAGCCAAAACGAATCGAGATATACAGTGACGGGCAAAACTGTAACATGGTGTAACACTTTTTACTTCAGTAATCGCTATCTTTCCAAGTTCTAACGACTTTCATACTTTTGTTGTATGTTATTATTGGTACACCTGTACTTCCTCTCTCATAATGATTTGAAGTCAATCCAACAACAATAATAAAACCAGCAGACAAAAATGTAAAATAAGGCAGATGTTACAGTTTTGCACTCATATATTTTTAAGAACTTTTTAACAATTTTAACGAGAAAAAAGAACTACTAACACAATGTTCAGTACACTTTTGCTTGTTTTAGTTTCTGGGTGCGATTTGGCATACCTTATTTTTATCTCTGTAAAACTTCTGGAGGTATATCCTCCATATATCCTTAGTTTCCTTTCACAGCTCATGTACTCGATTATACGGACTTGGATACTTAATAAGCTGTGTTTCTAGTTGATTTCGCAAACTCTCGATGAGATTTATGTCCGCGGATTATGGAGGTCATTTCAAATTAGCAAATTTTGTATTTTGTATCCAGTCTTTGCGAACATATGCAGTATGTTTTAGGTGATTTTTCAGCAGAAACTCTAATTTTTCGACTACATCTTGCAAATTTTGTTCAAATATGAACAGATACTGTTCCTTACGCATAATGCGTACTTACGGACCCACAAAATTGTTTAAATACAACCCCAAACTATTATTGACCGACCACTGTGATTCACAGTTTGCCTCACATGTTGCGCATGGGCTTAATTTGGGTCTTTGATCCAATACCATGCCCGGCCATCTGATTGAAAGCAATTAATTGAGTCTTGTCAGACCAAATAACCTTCAATTGAAACTTAAAAATATGTTTTTTATTGCATTCTGAAAGGCCTAACATATCCCAATAGGCCGGTTTTCGGGCGACACAGCAAAATGCTACCACTCTTGCAAATATATTTTGGTCAAATTAGCTTTTTTCTTCTTTTATGATGCCTTTGCGCCAATTTGGCAATTCGTCGCCTCGCTGTCTACTGATTTGCATTAAAGTTTAATACCTTAAGCGCTTCTGTAATAGTGGCTGCATCGCTACTTGCTGCTAAGTTCACAAGATATTGGACCGTAATATTTTTTGATAGACTTCCTTTGCCCTTGGGAACACTTTAGGCTATATTTTTTATCAATCTAAATATTTTCAAGTAGCAAACTCCACAATTTTTTGCCACTTTCCTGCGGTCCCGCCTTTCCACAGTAAATCTATTATTTACATTTATGGTTCCTGATTAACTATATTATTTACTGGTGATTACTTCTTCAATAAATTACAATACAGAAAAAAGTCATCTGACTTCCAACTAAGTAAAAAATAACTGTAAAATGCAAAACTGAGAGTAAGTGCAAAACTGTAACATTTGCCTTAATTTATATTTTTGTCTGCTGGGTTTTTTATTGTTGTTGTATTGACTTCAAATCGTTATGAGAGAGGGAGTAGGGATGTACCAACAAGAATATACAACAAAAGGACTTGGAAACATAGCGGTGGGTGAATTAAAATGTGTTACACCATGTTTCAGTTTTGCTCGTCACTATATATCGACAAATGTATACATAAATGTTCAGAATGCATAGAGAATTCGATTAAGCCGCGTCTGTAAGTCCGTCCGTCCGTCCGTGTACACGATAGCTCGAGCACGAGATATCTCAACGAAATTTGATATAGGTTTCCCTTTATCCAAGGTAGGTTGGTAAATAATAATATAATTTTGAAATTTTTGTAAAATAGGCGTGACCCCTTCCACATATGATGAAATGCTGTATCTCAGTAGCCGCTTCACTTATCCTTACCAAACTCGGTTCGAGTCTTGCCTAGGGTCTATCTAGGAAATCTGTTGAAAATATTTGAAATCGGGCAATGACCACGCCCACCTACCATATACCGGTAATTTACAGAAACACGAAAACTGCGACAAATTAGTAACTATTAAAGCTAATTCCCCTAAAATCGATGATTGCAATAACCACTTAGCAGAAAATTTGATTATTATAAATTATTGGATAGTGGGCGTGGCGCCGCCCCCTTGTGGCCACAAATGTGAAAAGTGGTTATTATTGGAAAGGCTGGATCGATATACATTTACGTAAACGCGCATGTATCATTCGATTGGGAATCATTTTACAACGCTTTTATCAACTTGCAATGTTGTATGTCCAGACCGCTTTGAATGTTGTATGTCCAGACCAGGGATGAAAAAGTAGGTACAATTGTACCTTTTTCCGACGTTTGATGACTTAAAGATACATTAGGTACAGTCACTAGATTTTAGGTACAATCATCTTTTGATGCATTGTTAGTTTTTTTTTCCTTTACCGTGCTAATATATTTACATATAGGCACGGGAAAAGCTTAGCTTTGATTTTGAAGAATGAACAATTATATAGAAAAGTGGTCAATAGGAAGAAATTAATAATATTATATTAGTAATATTATGTATTATCTTAAACATTCTACATTGCATTTAGAGCATCCACTACGAAAAATTAACACTTTACTTAATAATAATAATAGATTGGCGCTTACACCTATGTTAGTGTTTGGCCGAGCTTCTCCTCATAATATCATCGATAAAGGTAGTTATAAGGGAAAGAAAGTTGTGTCAGAATATGTCGACAAATTTTGTTGTCAAAATATGACATAATAAAAACCAGCCTTTATTTGCCCATACAGTCCAGTGTCTAGGATGTCTTCAAATTTCATATTTTCTTTAGATGAGAGCTATAGCTATTTGACCCATATTCGCTTTTTGATTTCTGAAAATACATACATATATTTAAAATGCTTTCGAAGTTACTTACGGCAATTTGATTATTTTCTCTAGACTTGCTGCACCTATTAAAAGGAATCGGATAAATTAGCAGACTTTTCCTGTTGTTTTATAAAAAGCTGGATAAAGAAATATGTTTTAAAGTGTATGTTTTTATACCTTTCATGAGCATGAAATGGTATTATAACTTTGGTCCGATGTTTGTAAGTACCAGAATAAGAAGAGATAGACCCATTAAAATGTATACTTAAATGATCAGAACGGCGAGCTGGGTCGATTTAGCCATGTCCGTCTGTCCGTCTGTCCGTCTGTCTGTCTGTCTGTCTGTCTGTCTGTCTGTCTGTCTGTCTGTCCGTCTGTCCGTCTGTTTGTATGCAATCTAGTCTCTCAGTTTTCGAGATATCCGGATCAAATTTGGTAGGTGGGTGTATTTTTATAATGTATTAATCATTTGTCGGAACCGGAAGAATCGGACCACTATAACATATAGCTCCCATACAACTGATTGTTCAGATATGATATTTTTCGTTAAAACTACTCCATTTATGCAGTTAGGAACATGAAATTTAGAGTGAAAATTACAAAGATCGCGTTACTATAACCTATAGCTCTCATACAACTGATTGTTCAGATATAAGATTTTTCGTTATAACTCCTCCATTTAAGTAGCTAGGCACATGAAATTTTGCACTGTGGTCACTCATTTTCAAAAGAATACTTTCGGTGGAAATGGCGAAGATCGGGTCGCTATAACCTATATCCACCATACAACTGATTGTTCAGATATGAGATTTTTTGCCATAACTTCTTCATTTATGCAGCTAGGAACATAAAAATTCGCACCATTTTCAATCTTTATTAACAGAATACTTACGGTGAAAATAACAAAGATCGGGTCACTATAACATATATCTCCCATACAACTGATTGTTCAGTTATGAGAACTTTCGTTATAACTCCGCCATTTATGCAGCTAAAAACATAAAATTTCGCATTATTTTCACTCATTATCAACAGAAAGTTTACAGTAAAATTAACAAAGATCGGATCACTATAACCTGTTTATTGCGCTCATGCAACCGATTGTTCAGATGTGGCATTTTACTGTAACACTCCTTTATTTGGACAGCTAAAACTGATAAATTTCTTAAGCTATTTTATAAACAATAATACAAAGTCTACTGAGAAAATCGTCAAAATGTATGCTGTATGAGCTTTATCTCTTATACCACTGATTGTTCAGATACCAGTTTTTGCGATATATCTCCTTTATGTAAGAAGCTAAACCCATTAAATTGTGTTACCGGTTTACATACCGATCACACAGCAGTGAAAATCAC
>NW_023459964.1:27783-28962 GCF_013731165.1 Rhagoletis pomonella | reverse complement strand
CAAACAGACGGACAGACAGACAGACAGACAGACAGACAGACGGACAGACGAACATGGCTAAATCGACTCAGCTCGCCGTTCTGATCATTTAAGTATACGTTTTAATGGGTCTATCTCTTCTTATTCTGACACATACAAACATCGGACCAAAGTTATAATACCATTTCATGCTCATGAAAGGTATAAAAAGAGAAAACTTGGAAAGACCAAACAAAAATTTTGAGATTTCTCGTTGTGAATACGAATGCCATAAAAAGTGAGCTTAAGCTCCGACTCGATTTTCAGTACAAATTCTTGAGCTTGAGCTCACCCCTTCAGTGCAAAAATTGAGTCTGAGCTTAAGCTCACTTTTTATGCATAAGGCCCATAGTTTTTACCTAGCTCGTGGGACTACGCAAAATTTTGACAGCTTGTAAATCTATACTATCTATATCTATATCTATACTAATTATATAAAGAGAAGTCCCGTTTTTCGTAACAGGTAATCTCGCGAACGACTGCTCCGATTTTCATGAAATTTTGTATACAAATAGCTTTCGGTAACCACCATGTTTTAGGCTAAAAAATTTTTACTTTTTTCGGGTAGGTGGACCAGGGACCGGTCTATTCGAAAAAATCTTATTATAGTCCGATTTGCTTAAAATTTAGTACGTAAGTAGCTTTTTAGCATATATTAGCATGTATGACCCATTTTTTCCGGGAAGTGGTCCAGGGACCGATCTATTCGAAAAAATCGAATTTTCGGTCCGATTTGCTTAAAATTCGGTGCGCAGGTAGCTTTTTAACATGTATTAGCATATGTGATCAATTTTTTCCCAGAAGTGGACCAGAGACCGATCTATTCCAAAAAATCGTATTTATGGTCCGATTTGCTTAAAATTCGGTACGGAAGTAGTTTTTTAGCATATATTAGGATGTATGCTCCATTTTTTCCGAGAAATGGACCAGGGACTGATCTATTCGAAAAAATCGTATTTACGGTCCGATTTGCTTAAAATTCGGTACGTAGGTAGCTTTTTAGCATATATTAGCATATATGATCCATTTTTTCCGAGAAGTGGACCAGGGACCGATCTGTTCGAAGAAATCGTATTTATGGTCCGATTTGCTTAAAATTCGGTACGTAGGTAGCTTTTTGCCTGGATAAGCTTATAGATTCCTGTTTTCCAATTTTCATGC
>NW_023459964.1:23888-27683 GCF_013731165.1 Rhagoletis pomonella | reverse complement strand
TTAATAGAAAGGTGCACACACATGCATTTACATATGTATGTACGTACGAACGAGCACCAATTAATTTTATTTAAAGATATGACGTGTCGTCTATTTCCGGTGTAGCAAACGTAGCACATAGGGCGACATCTAGATGTCATCTACCTCGCCCTATTCACTACAGCTATCGCCCTATGCACTACTTCACTACAGATGTCGCCCTATTCACTATGCTTTTTTATAGGAGCTTTTCAAAGCTTTGCTTTGTGGTGTCGGACACACAACATTGAAAGCTTCTGGATCCACAACATTGCAAGTTGATAAAAGCGTTGTAAAAAATCAATTTTTATGCTAGACATTCCTCCTCATATATATCATTTAAATATTAATTCAAATACTGCTGAAGTCTTAAGGGAATACTGAGATTATTTTTTATAAGATTTCATTGATTTTATTTATTTCTTTTTTTGCTATTAACAGTATGGATTAAATTTTATATAAATATAAAAAAAATCCAATAATATACCATATGCTTGAATCCTCTTATTTTACTAAAAGAATAAGCAACTTATTTAGCATAGTCTTACAACCCTCAACCATAGCAAGAGCACTTCAAAATTAATTAAAGTACATAACAGCATGGACTGCAATATGCGTTCGATGTATGTATGTTACCGCATAACTTTGGACCACGTCAACCGATTTCGATAATTCTTTTTGCATCGGAAAGGTAGTGTCTCAGAGGTGGTCCCATACTAATCTGGTTGAGATCCGATCAGTGGATCATGAGATATATATATATATTTTTTTTTATATGTGAGTTGAAGTCGGTTTTTTTTGCTAATAATTACTTCTTTTTTTTCATTTGTATTTTATTCTTCTTTATTTATTGAAAGAGGAAATTTGAAATATAAAGTAATATAAGATGATTCTTTCAATAAATTATAATTTTAAACCCAAACATTTTCAAGTTGCGCATGTCTTAGTCCACAAAAACCGTATTTTCTTTCTCTTTATTTTTGAATATATATATGTATATATATTATGCAGAAAAGAAAATACTCGTTAATGTGAACAATTTAACTTATCATTTAGAATCGATACTAAATAATGAGTACAACTATATATGTTTAAAGGTTTCATTTCATTTCAATGTATTCAAATTCACAAATTTTTTTGCCCTGATGCATTACAAAGGGTAAGTAAATGAAAAGAAAACAAGTAAGAGCAGCGCTGTCTTCGGCTATGCCGAAGGCTTCATACCTTTCATGAACATCTGCAAATTTTACTTTGACAGATTACTGCTTTTGAATACATCTGCATACATCGATAGAGGAGTTACATACTTATATAAAAAATCGCATCTAAACAATCAGAGTTATGGAAGATATACTTTATATGACACCAATCTAAGTGATTTTCACCGCTATGTGATCGGTATGTAAACCGGTAACACAATTTATTGGGTTTAGTTTCGTACATAAAGGAGATATATGGCAAAAACTGGTATCTTAACAATCAGTGCTATAGGAGATAAAGCTTATACAGCATAGATTTTGACGATTTTCTCAGTAGACTTTGTATTATTATTTATAAAATATCTTACGAAATTTATCGGTTTTAGCTGTTCAAATAAATGAGTTTTACAGTAAAATCCTATATCTGAACAATCAGATGAATGGCAGATATATGTTGTAGTCATCCGATCCTTGTTATTTTCACTGTAAGTATTCTGTTAATAATGAGTGAAAATGGTGCGAAATTTCATGTTCCTAGCTGCATAAATGGAGGAGTTATGATAAAAGACCTCATATCTGAACAATCAGTTGTATGGGGGCTGCAGGTTATAGTGACCCGATCTTTGTTATTTTCGCTGTAAGTCTTCTGTTGATAATGAGTGGAAACAGCGCGAAATTTCATGGTCCTAGCTACATAAATGGATGAATTATAACGAAAAATCTCATATCTGAACAATCAGTTGTATGGGAGCTATAGGTTATAGTTACCCGATCTTTTTAATTTTCACTGTAAGTTTTCTGTTGATAATTATTGAAAACAGTGCGGAATTTCATGTTCCTAGCTATATAAATGGAGGAGTTATAACGAAAAATTTTATATCTGAACAATCAGTTGTATGGGGTCTATAGGTTATAGTGACCCGATCTTTGTAATTTTCACTATAAGTATTCTGTTGATAATGGGTGCAAGTACTGCAAAATTTCATGTTCGTAGCTGCATAAATGGAGAAGTTATAATGAAAAATCTCATATCTGAACAATCAGTTGTATGGGAGCTATATGTTATAGTGGTCCGATTCTTCCGGTTCCGACAAATGATTAATACATTATAAAAATACACTCTCCTACCAAATTTGATCCGGATATCTCGAAAACTGAGAGACTAGATTGCATACAAACAGACAGTCAGACGGACAGACGGACAGACGGACAGACGGACAGACGGACATGGCTAAATCAACTCAGCTCGACGTTCTGATCATATAAGTATACATTTTCATGGGCCTATCTCTTTTTGTTCTGGTACTTACAAACATCGGACCAAAGTTATAATACCATTTCATGCTCATGAAAGGTATAAAAAGAAAAACACTCAAAATTGTTTAAACAATAAACAAATTAATTTATGTGTATATATTTTAACAATAATAACGAAAAGTTTATTTTACAAATTGAATGAAAAAAACAAAAAGAAAACTCGAGTTAAGTATGTTGTGTTTTATATATAAAATATAGTTTTCTATTTTTCTCGTTTATATAAATATATATATATACTAGCCAATGCCCGCTTACTTCGTGGCGACTAATGAGAAATTTAGCGTTGGCCAATGCAAAAGAGCTTTTAAAAGCAAAAATAGTCTGTAAAGTCAAAAGTTTTGGTTCAAGTTGAAACCACTAAGGCGCAGTATCCTCCTCACACATAGGCCAATAATAGCAACGCTGTGATACCATATGGAATACCAATCCATTTTGGTGTCATGAGCTTGACCGGTCTTATTTCCACCTGTGAGATCTCTGCCATGCATGCGTAATCTTGCTATGATCTTGCAACTACAACATTGGTGCGATGCGTATGCTAATAAAAGTTCTTATAATGAAACTCAAGAGCACAGAAGTGCGTTTTTTGTTATAGGAGGGCCAAGAATCCTCGCTGTCCGATAGGATGAAAAGTTTTCCGGGACATTGGATAAATGAGTCGTGTGATCTCTTGAATATCTTTCAAATGAAGCAATTGATATACCTATGGTGATAATTCCTTGTTAATTCGCCACTTTTACAATTCATGGTAATATTTATTAACTGATTTCTAGGTAGATGCAAAATCGCATGATCATGCATGAGGGCGTCAGACAAACTTAACCCTATCCTTCACTTAGACATCTGAAAACTAAATTCGTATTACTTAAACATAGGGCCAAAGCAAACCAGCCACACGGGATTTCTATGCATTTCGGCTGCAGCGCCATCCATTGGGTCCCTTTTCTGCAAAACCATTGCTTACCATAAAATGAATACGTGTTGTGAATTTCAACCCCGACTTTAGCGGCACTCATCGGGTAAATTTTTACAAAAAGAATTATCCATCAAACAAGTATATAGCTCACATTTAAAATTTGAACGAATTCGGTTAACAAACACGATTTTTATAAATTAATCAACCTAGCAAGTTTTCTAGTAGCATGTAATATATGTATGTAAGATAACCTCCGACAATCTGACGGAACTCTATTCAGTGGTTTTTGAGTTTAGTCCACAGTATAGACAGTAACCAACCTTTTTGGGTTGTTGTTGTAGTAGT
>NW_023459964.1:21799-23788 GCF_013731165.1 Rhagoletis pomonella | reverse complement strand
TATTCATACATATGGGCATTCCCATGGTGGCGCACGTGACAGTCGTACGATTTCAATGTGATACAAAAAAGGAATACCATTTGTTTTCTTTAACTTTTTTGGGCCATTTTATAGCACATAATTAGCTCTATATTTAACCGAAAAATGAAATCAATCGAACTGCTTGGTCCTGAAATATAAGCATTTAAAGAGAGGGTCGTTACGTGACAAAAAATGGAAGTTGATTTTTTCTTTTCTTACAAAATCGCAAAACTCTGTGAATTGTGGATGGCTATTTTCATGAAACTTATTTTAATATGATTTGGAGCAATTCTAGTTGTTTTTAGAGTTTTTTGAATCAATGCAAATTGTTTCAATTCTCTTTTACAACCCCAAGTGTGAAACGTGACGTGACGTAGCGTCACGTGACATAAATTTCCATCGTTATATTTTTATTCATATTGCTTTTAAATGAATTTTCAACGCAAATAAAACATATATTTTATGTAGAATATACTTTATATTTTGACTTCAGAGCCAATTCAGGGTCAATTTATTAGAAATCTATGATTTATTATGATTCAACCACATACGCCAAATTCGAACCAAATCGGACCATAAATACGGGTTTTCGAAATATCTCGACCTTGGCACCACCTAGGAAGACCATTTTATACAAACATGATTCTACTTACATAGCCAGTATATATTTAAAAAAGCAGACAAATCGGCCCGTAAATACGTTAGATATAAAACTTTTATTTTTTTTGTCGTGGTGGACCTTCCGCTGGAAACACCCATATGCAAAGACTTCCACAGAGGGGAATTACGTTAAATTAGAAAAAAAATGTTTTTTTTTTTTTTTTAATTTCAAATCTCACCTACAGTTACATTTTGTACATTTTTACACTTAGCAAATTATTTCTTTGACGAAACTTCCACATTTTTATAAGCTTTTATTTAACTTGGTCATCCCGCGCAAACCGTGGAAATTTCCAATCGATTTTAAACTAACTTCCCGACAAGTTAGAGACTTGAAACTTTCAGCATAGTTCCAATCACGATGACAATGCAATTTAAAATATAAATGAATTCCCTATATGGTCCAGGGGTCTTGATTCAAAGTCGGTCAAAAATTAGTAAAATTTATGGCTAACAGAGCGTAATTTGCCAAAGAACGTAAAACCAGAGCAAAGCTATTTATGGCAAATTCCAGATATCAACCTAGTCTAGATATGAACCTCGTTGTAGGCATCATATCAAGGAGATACAATTAGAAGACTCGAGAAGTTTCCCCGCCAGAAGAACTTTAATATTCCGCCTAAATATATGCCATGCTACAGCGGAAGTGGACGACACGCCATTTCTTTAAATGAAATTAACTGCTGCTATATGTATGTATGTACATATGTATGTTTATACAAAACGTAAGCAAACAACATTTTGCTTGCATAGTCTTCTGTTCTCTTTCATTGCAAGTTGAATTATTACAACGCTTTTATCAACTTGCAATGTTGTGTTCCAGAAACTTTCAATGTTGTGGATCCAGAAACTTTCAATGTTGTGTGTCCGACACCAAAGCAAAGCTTTGAAAAGCTCCTATAAAAAAGCATAGTGAATAGGGCGAGGTAGATGACATCTTGATGTCGCCCTATGTACTACGTTTGCTACACCGGAAATAGACGACACGCCATTTCTTTAAATAAAATTAATTGGTGCTCGTTTGTATGTACATACATATGTAAATGCATGTGACTATTGTCAACTAAATCGAATGCTTTGTAAGTGAAGTGACTTGTGGACCACTTGAGGTATAGGTGGACCAGTTGGTAACCACTTTGGGCCCAGTTGGTATCCAGTCGGGGACCAGTCCGGGGACCAGTCCGGGAACCAGTTGGGAACCAGTTTGGGACTAGTCCGAAACTACTTACCTTCGGCCCAGTTGGGGCCCAGTTGGTCTTTTTAAGCTCCTGTGGCCGTTTTAAGGGTAATTCTTGGGCTCCTGCACTG
>NW_023459964.1:17932-21699 GCF_013731165.1 Rhagoletis pomonella | reverse complement strand
TAATAAAATAAAAAATTAGAGAGTTGCGACCTGTTTGAAAATTGCAGTTTAAGCAAATTGATGACAAAAAGTAAATATTGCAATATGGGCGTCAAAAGAAAGAGGCTTAAGAATGCTTGCAGCCAAAAATATTTTTTTAGAGTTGCCACCTGTTTGAAGATTTTAATTCAATTTAATTTATAAGATAAATTGAATATTGCAATATGGGTATCAAACTGAAGAGGTTTAGAAAATTTTACTGCCGAAAATATTTTTAGGGAGGGTTTCCACCTGTTTGAAAAATTTTATTGTATTAAATTGATAAAATAAATGAAATCTATATCTATACTTATAATAAAATTGTAACAGGCCGATGTCTGTACCTTATAGATATTAAAGAAAAATTAATATGGTGGGTTTTTATTAGAGCTACAGAACCCAAATGAACAATTTTTAGAATTTTTTACTCTCTGTCTGTCTGTATATTTGTACGCGCATCACTCGAAAACTTGGAATTGAATGCAGTTTTCACCGATGTATCGCAAGAGATCTAGCTTACAATATAGAAGAAAGAAATTAGAGAGTTGACACCTGTGTTTAAAATTTCAGTTTAGGTCAATTGATACGGTAAAGTAAATACTGCAATATGGCTGTCAAAAGAAAGAGGTTTACAAAGGCTTACAGCTGAAAATATGTTTGTAGAAGGTTGCCACCTATTTGAAAACTTTAATTTAATTTAATTGATAGCATAAATTAAATATTGCAATATTGGCATCAAAATAAAGAGGCTGGGAAATTTCAATGCCGAAAATATTTTTAGGGGATTTGACAACTGCTTGAAAAATTGTATTCATTTAAATTTGTAAAATAAATGAAATATTACAATACAAACATTAAACTAAAGAGGATTACGAAGCTTACTTTTGAAAATATTTTTGAAGCGGGTTGCCACTTATTTGAAAACTTTAATTCAGTTAAATTTAAAGATAACCTAAATGTTGCCATATGGGTATCAAACGAAAGTATTTGAGAATAATAAAATTGCAAAAGGCCGATATCTGTACATTATAGATGTTAATGAAAAATTAGTAGGGGTTTCATTAGATCAACAGAAGCCAAATCTAAAATTTTTATAATTTTGGTTTGTCTGTCTGTATGTTTGTAAGCGCATCACGCAAAAACTAATGTATGGAATTAAATGCAGTTTTCACCGATGTACATATTGCTAGATCTCTAATTGAAAATATAGAATCCATTTTTTTTGTTTTAGTTCATCGTCGATCGTTATTCCTAGGTATTTGAATGTATTAACTTTTTCCAGTGCGTCGTTTTTTATATTTAGAGTTAGCAATGGACTGTTTTCAAAATCTCGCCTTGATATAACCACAAACTTAATTATATTGACATTCAATTAAGTGTGTTTAAGCATAAATAATCGCACTTTTTTGGAACTTCTGTGTGGAAGGTTTTTCGCTAAAAATATCAAAACTTTTTATTGTTTCTGCCAAAAAATTAAGAAATCTGAGACGTCACGCTTTACAATTTCATACAGTTCTCTGTGCAACGTATTTCACCAAACTACTAAACGGCTGCACTTTGAAAATAAATATTCCGACCAAAAATTTACTAGGTATGTAGCTCGGGATATTCCTAAAATTCTTATACAGACTAAAACGTAAAAAACCAATATATCTCTAAAACCAATTACGCTGAAACTTAGCACTGATGCATATATTGCAAATGCATTGGGAAAGGGGGCGTGGCACATTCTTAGCTTATCTCTGGAACCGTTTGCGCTAACGTCCTGAAATCTGGCACAGCTACATATGTTATCAATACCGTACTTATGGCGAAAAGTGATAATTATTGGCTGGATCGATATACATTTACGTAAACGTGCAAGTATCATTTTCTCCTAGATTTCTTAATCCCATTGACCTATTGTAACTTTTTTTTTGATTTTTAGTGAAAGGTAAAATTTATGTGAAAATTTTGAAGAATTTTTTTAAATTTTTCACAAAGAATGGAGCTTTGATTTTACGAGTTTTGCTATAGACTGTCCTATCTACATACCTATTTGCATAAAATGATAGCCGTTTTCGTTGTTCGGACTAAACTCAAAAACCACTGAATAGAGTTCCGTCAGATTATCGGATGTTATATTACATTCATATATGGTAATATTACATGCTACTAGAAAACTCGCTAGGTGGTGCTGGAGTAGAGTTATTTATAACAAGTAAAAGCAGCGCTGTCTTCGGCTATGCCTAAAGCTTCATACCTTTCATGAACATCTGAAAACTTTACTTTAACAGATTACTGTATTTGAAAAAATTTATATATTCAAAGCACACATAGATAGAGGAGTTACATATATAAAAAATCTTATCTAAACAATTTGAGGTATGGAAGATATACCTTATATAGCACCAATCTAAGTGATTTTCCCTGCTGTGTGATCGGTATGTAAACCGGTAGCACAATGTAATGGGTTTAGCTTTCTACATTAAGGAGATATATCGCAAAAACTGGTATAGGAACAATTAGTGGTATACGAGATAAAGCTTATACAGCATAGATTTTGACGATTTTCTCAGTAGACTTTGTATTATTATTTATACAATAGCTTACGAAATTAATCGGTTTCAGCTGTCCAAATAAATTAGTTTTACATTAAAATCCAATATCAGAACAACCAGTTGTACGGAGGCAATATATAAGTTATAATGACCCGATCTTTGTTAATTTCACTGTAAACTATCTGTTGATAATGAGTGAAAATAGTGCGAAACATCATGTTTCTAGCTGCATATATGGAGAAGTTATAACAAAGAATCTCATATCTGCAAAATCAGTTGTATGGGAGCTATATGTAAAAGTGACCCGATCTTTGTTATTTCCACTGTAAGAATTCTGTTGATAGTAGTTGGAAGCATTGCAAAATTTCATGTTCCTAGCTGCATAAATCGAGGAGTTATAACGAAAATTCTCATAACTGAAAAATCAGTTGAATGGGAGATATATGTTATAGGGACCCGATCTTTATTATTTTCACTGTAAACATTCTGTTAATAATGAGTGAAAATGGCGAGAATTTTCATGTGTAGCTGCATAAATGGAGAAGTTATGGCAAAAAATCTCATGTCTGAACAATCAGTTTTATAGGTTATAGCGACCCGATCTTCGCCATTTTTATTGAAAGTAATCTTTTGATAATGAGTGACAACAGTGCAAAATTTCATGTTACTAGCTCCTTAAATGGAGGAGTTATAACGAAAAAACTTATATCTGAACAATCAGTAGTATGGGAGCTATAGGTTATAGTGACCCGATCTTTGTAATTTTCACTCCAAGTTTTCTGTTAATAATGGGTGGAGTATTGCAAAATTGCATGTTCTTAGCTGCATAAATGGAGAAGTTATAACGAAAAATCTCATATCCGAACAACCAGTTGTTTGGGAGCT
This sequence comes from Rhagoletis pomonella, assembly GCF_013731165.1. Taxonomy (NCBI): domain Eukaryota; kingdom Metazoa; phylum Arthropoda; class Insecta; order Diptera; family Tephritidae; genus Rhagoletis; species Rhagoletis pomonella. The sequence continues at coordinate 18,256 of NW_023459964.1, read as the reverse complement.
ATATCTTATAGTAGTCCGATTCTTCCGGTTCCGTCAAATGATTAATACAATATAGAACAAGTAAGAAAGTCTAAGTTCGGGCGAAGCCGAACATTAAATACCCGGCGCAAGTATTAAATATATGTTTTTTCACCTTTCCGAAACCTTCCGCTAGATGGTAAGCCGGGGTGTACCAATTTTGAGTAAATTAGCGTCCTTCAATTTCGAAATATTGAAGTTTCAAGCATTTCTGAAATTTACCGTTATATGAGAAGCGGCCGTTATTTTAGTCCGATTTCAATAATTTTCAACGTTTTGCTTATATGTAGCAAGCACAATAACCAC
>NW_023459964.1:0-17832 GCF_013731165.1 Rhagoletis pomonella | reverse complement strand
GAATAATCTCCAGTAGTTACTAAAATATTGCAGTTTTCGTATTTCTGAAAATTACCGTTATATGGGAAGTAGGCGTGGTTATTGAGCGATTTTAAAAATTTTCGGCCATTTGGTATGTTGTGCGATGGCCAACAACTGTACCAAGTTTGGAAAAAATTGGTGCAGCGGTTATCAAGATATACACATGTAACCATAAGTGGGCGTGGCTACGCCCATTTTCCAAAAATTTATAATATTCTTATTTTTCGTCTAAAAGTTATTGTAAATATCAATTTTGAGTGAATAATCTCCAGTAGTTACTAAAATATTGCAGTTTTCGTATTTCTAAAAATTACCGTTATATGGGAAGTAGGCGTGGTTATTGAGCGATTTTAAAAATTTTCGGCCATTTGGTATGTTGTGCGATGGCCAACAACTGTGCCAAGTTTGGAAAAAATTGGTGCAGCGGTTATCAAGATATACACATGTAACCATAAGTGGGCGTGGCTATGCCCATTTTCCAAAAATTTATAATATTCTTATTTTCCGTCTAAAACTTATCATAAATATCAATTTTGAGTGAATTATCTTCATTAGTTACTAAAATATCGCAGTTTTCGTATTTCTGGAAATTACCGTTATATGGGAAGTGGGCGTGGTTAAAGTCCGATTTCGCCCATTTTCAATACCAACCTACCTTGGATTAAGGGAAACCTACATACCAAATTTCGTTGAGATATCTCAATTTTTGCTCGAGTTATGGTGTACACGGACGGACGGACAGACGGACAGACGGACGGACAGACAGACATGGCTTATCGATTTCTTTTTTCATCCTGATCATTTATGTATACATTTAACTATATCTATCTCGATTCGTTTTGGCTGTTACAAACAACCGTTATGTGAACAAAATTAATATACCCTTGTGCGCAAGTGCGCTCGGGTATAAATACACTCACCTACCAAATTTCTTCCGGATATCTCGAAAACTGAAAGACTAGATTGCGTACAAACAGACAGACAGACAGACAGACGGACATGGCTAAATAGACTCAGCTCGACGTTCTGATCATTTAAGTATCCATTTTAATGGGTCTATCTTTTCTTATTCTGGTACTTACAAACATCGGACCAAAGTTATAATACCATTTCATGCTCATGAAAGGTATAAAAATCGTGTTTATTGACCGATTTCGTTCAAATTTTAAATGTGAGCTATGTACCTGTATGATGGAACATTCTTTTGATAAAAATTGACCCGATGAGTGCCGCTGGAGTCGAGGTTGAAATTCATTCATTTTATGGTAAGCAATGGTTTTGCAGAAAATGGACCCAACGGATGGCGCTGCAGCCGAGAAGTATAGAAACCCCGTGTGGTTAGCAGGGATGCCGTTTGGATCTAAATAGATCCAATTGGATACATTTTTATACCCGAGCGCACTTGTGCACAAGGGTATTATAACTTTGTTCACATAACGGTTGTTTGTAACAGGCAAAACGAATCGAGATAGATATAGACAAATGTATACATAAATGATCAGAATGAAAAGAGAAATCGATTAAGCGGTGACTGTCTGTCCGTCCGTCCGTCCGTCCGTCCGTCTGTGCACACGATAACTCGAGTAAAAATTGAGATATCTTAACGAAACTTGGTACGTGGACTTCTTTTGAGCATAGGACGAATGGTATTGAAAATGGGCGAAATCGGACAATAACCACGTCTACCTCCCATATAACGGTAATTTTCAGAAAAACGAAAAGTGCGATATTTTAGTAACTACTGAAGATAATTCACTCAAAATTGACATTTACAATGAGTTTTAGACGAAAAATAAGAATATTGAAAAATTTTGGCAAATGGGCGTAGCCACGCCTACTTATGGTTACATGTGTATATCTTGGTAACCGCTGCACCAATTTCTTCCAAACTTGGCACAGTTGTTGGACCTTCTACAACTTACCAAATGGCCGAAAATTTTAAAAATCGGTCAATAACCACGCCCACATCCCATATAACGGTCATTTAGAAAAATACGAAATACTCGATAAATCAGTAAATATTGAAGATAATTTATTCAAAATTGATGGTTGCAACAATTTTTTACCAAGAAATACGCTTATGATACAATTTTGGAAAATGGGCGTGGCACCGCCCACTTATGATCACATATATGTATCTCGCTAACCGTTCTAGCAATTTGAACCAAACTCGGTATGGTTATTGTGCTTGCCACATAAAAGCAAAGCATTGAAAATTATTGAAATCGGACTAAAATTACGACCGCTTTTCATATAACGGTATATTTCAGAAATGGTTGAAACTGCAATATTTCGAAATTTAAGGACGCTAATTTACTTAAAATTTATACACCCCGGCTTATCGTGTAGCGGTAGCTTTCGGAAAGGTGGAAAACATATATTTAATAATTGCGCCGGGTATTTAATGTTCGGCTCCGCCCGAACTTAGACTTTCTTACTTGTTAGACGAATTTTTGTGGGATACTTATTTTTTCCGGTCAGTATAAAAGTGGATACTTTTTTAAATAGGCCAAAATTTTATATTTCCTATAAAGTTTTTTTCGTTCAAAAATCGATTTTCATTAAAGATGGTAGAAAGCATTACGTTTTCTAAACGTATAAAGAATCGCTACTTAAGCGTGAAATTAAAGCATTTTATTTTTTGTGAACGAAGCAATGAACATATGAAGAGATCTCACCAAAATAGGTATAAGCGCAATTGCTTTAATTAGCTTAAAAGGATGCTTTAAGCAAGATCTTAATATACATACATATCGTCGTTTAAAGTACAAAACCGCGTATCAACAAAATGCAAAACCGCCTTTGTGACGTTGCATAAATTATTTTCTAGAGAGTAAAAACACTTATATTTCAAAATGGTTCTCTTTTTTATAAAGCAATCGCATATCTGGCTAGTATATTTCAGGACTAAGCCAAGAGCTTGTGTGAGCAAATCCAATTTTTGGCAACAAATGTCAGTTACGCGGTTTTGCAGAATGACGATACGCGGTTTTGTACTTTAAACGACGATATATCTAAAGTAAATTATACTCTTTCTGTAGTAATCTCTTTCATATCACATATTTTCATTTGTTAGTTTAAAAAGAAAGAAGATTTCAATGTAGTTTAAAAAACTAAATTTGATTTATTTAAGGAAACTTTTATGAATTTTACTGAAAACACTTTAAATACACTCTAAAAATTTTGTTTATTTGCGCATATTTAGAGAGGTAACCAGTTTCCTCTTTGATGTATGCAAATTTGCAAGCCGTGTAATAAAATTAATCATTGCCTGTTTACTTTTACACATAAAATGTTTAAAATAAAGTAGTGTTTATTATTAGTAGGAAATGTATTTGTAGTTTGAAAATTTTTGCAATTTTAAACATTCTACATATGTGTATTTATGTGTATATTTTAAAGATCTCAAGTTCAAAATCAAATACTGAACATCCTATACGTATATTTATACAGATTCTTGTTGAAAAATAGATACTTTTCAGTAGTAGTTTTACATGCTCTTTTTAGAGTGTACTTGCTATTTATTATATTTACTTTGCAAAATACTTATGCACAAAAAATGTACTTTATAAATTGAAATTACAAATGTTTGATTTTATGCACATGTATTCCAAGTCCTTAGCATGGGTTAAATGATGTATTTTTCATGAAAATGTTTGGCTTTCTTACAAGTTATGAGATGTATATGTAAAAAAAGAAAATTGGATACATTTGGATACATTTTTGGCTTGGTCAGGGATACATTTTCTTGAGACGGCGCGGCAACACTGGTGGTTAGTCTCCTTTGGCCCTATGTTTAGGTTATACGAATTTAGTTTTCAGACATCTAAATTAAGGATGGGGTTAAGTTTGTCTGACGCCCTCATGCACGATCATGCGATCTTGCATCTACCTAGAAATCAGTTCATAAATATTACCACGAATTGTAAGAATGGCGAATTAACAAGGAAACATCACCGTAGGTATATAATTTGCTTAATTTGAAAGATATTCAAGAGATCACACGACTCATTTAGCCAATGTACCGGAAAACTTTTCATCCTGTGGGACAGCAAGTATTTTTGGCCCTCCTATAACAGAAAACGCACCTCTGTGCTCTTGAGTTTCCTTATAAGAACTTTTATTGGCATACGGATCGCACCAATGTTGTAGTTGCAAGATCATAGCAAGATTACGCATGCATGGCAGAGATCTCACAGGTGGAAATAAGACCGGTCAAGCTCATGACACCAAAATGGATTGGTATTCCATATGGTATCACAGCGTTGCTATTATTGGCCTATGTGTGAGGAGGATACTGCGCCTTAGTGGTTTCAACTTAAACCAAAATTTTTTACTTTACAGATTACTTTTGCTTTTAAACTCTCTTCTTCGTTGGCCAACGCAAAAGTTCTTATAAGGCGCCGCGAAGTAACAAGTTAACGCACCATTTGAATTAAATGCGTCTTTCTGTAGAGTCGGACTGTAGATTTTGTGGGCTGGTGGAGGAAACTCCAGAGTATATTCTATGTGCCTGCCCACGAAGCATGAATCGTAGATTAATACACCTTGGAGGACGACTGCCTTCTCCATCTAAAATTCGGAACATGTCACCATCCAAAGTGCTTAGCTTTACAATTGCCTAAGGTGGGAGAATTTACAATTAGGGTTTAGCACAATAGATCTTTTAGTTCGAAGCGCGAGTATTTCCAAACGTAATAATAATAATTATAACAATATCGTCACTATACACGAATAAAGACGCGCGGGTGTTTTGCCAGCGAAAAAGGACGCGTGAAGAAAATTTACGAAAAGAGACGCTTGAAAAAAACTTCAGCAAAGTAGGACACGTAAGCATAGATTCAACATCATTCCCGGAATTTATATTGGGGAATTCGTATAGATCGGTCCCTGGTCCACTTCTCGGAAAAAATTGATCACATATGCTAATACATGCTAAAAAGCTACCTGCGCACCGAATTTTAAGCAAATCGGACCGTAAATTCGAATAGATCGGTCCCTGGACCACTTCCCGGAAAAAATGGGTCATATATGCTAAAAAGCTACTTACGTACTAAATTTTAAGCAAATCGGACTATAATAAGATTTTTTCGAATAGACCGGTCCCTGGTCCACCTACCCTAAAAAACGTAAAATTTTTTTAGCCTAAAACATGGTGGTTACCGAAGGCTATTTGTATACAAAATTTCATGCAAATCGGACCAGCCGTTCGCGCGATTACCTGTTACAAAACAAAGGGACTTCTCTTTATATAATTAGTATAGATAAAATATATTAATTTCAAGGTAAAACAATAATTTATTACAAAGTGAAAGTCGCGCGCATTTTTATTGCAAATTTTCGCCTGCGGCGCTCTTCTTTAAATTCAATACTTCAATATGTATTGAAAGTTTTTAATAAAAAATGGGGGTGCTTAAAAATCAAAACTTCGATATATTCCAAGTTTCGCTTGCGCCGCTTTTTTAAGTCAATACTTCGATACATTGTGAAAATATGCAATAAAAAATCGTGCGTTTTCAGTGTTTCCGTTTTCAGTTTGTTTTTCGACATTATTTTGGGATGTGTGGCAGCACCGAAGTTTCAGTTCAATCGCTGTACAAAGGAAAAGGTGAGGTTAAAAACTATCAGGCCGATTTTGAACGGAAACTCCCTGAAAGTTTTCTCTCATTTCCCTTTCCTCCTATCATGAGGAAGTTTTCAGAATTGGGCTGTATAAGCCTCCGGAGGGGGGAGACCTTCAGATTTAAAATCAGGGGGACCCCCTCTACACCCCCTCATCATCCTTTTTTTTCAAAGCCTGGTCCATTATTGGAAGATTTTCCCTTTTATTTTGAAAACAAAAAAAAATTTATTGGTCGCCCAAAGCGCTAAAAGTTTTCCATGTGCGAATTCTTCAAAATCAATATAAAATACTCGGGAAACTTTTAACGCTTTGAACGCAAGAAAAAAACAGGGGTAAATTTTTTCGTTATAGAACAATCCCAGGGCGTGAGAGCATTAAAACAAGGACTGTTTCCACGTGCATTTTTGGACCTCCCTAGTGTACGTATAAGTAAACTCCCGTAGTTATAGCCAAAGTAAAGTCGACTCTTAAGTTAAAAGCAGGTGTTTTGACAGATATCCTATTGAAAGTTATGTCACAAAACTGCTTTTAACTTTAGAGTCGACTTTATTTTGACTATAACTACTGGCCAAAATTACTTATGTCATAACGGTTTTGTTTTGCTTTAAACACAGAAAACCCTACCACCTCCGCAAACAGCAAACGGCACCCTGATCAAGCGTAAACTAAAGCGATCTGCTGTGATTGCACTCCGCAAACGCGAAAACTTGGTGCATGCTGAGAAATATCAAGCAAAATATCTCCGTGATGGACGCCGTGAGAATAAATTGCGCCATCTGGCAAAGCAACGCGGCCCATTCTACGTGCCTGCAGAAGACAAATTGGCTTTTGTGATCTGTATCCGCGGTATCAACAAAGTTGCACCAAAAGTGCGTAAAGTTTTACTGTTGTTCCGTTTTCGCCACATTAACCACGGTTTGTTCATCAAATTGAACCATTAATATGCTACGCGTTCGGTAATGCGTATATATATCACATGGGGTTATCCAAATCTTAAATCAGTTCGTGAATTGATCTACAAACGTGGAATTGTCAAGCACAACCATCATCGTGTCTCAATCTCTGACAACTCTGGGATCGAACGCAAATTGCACAAAGCGCATGATATTCAGTGCGTTGATTACTTGGCGCACGAAATATTCACTGTTGGATCCCACTTCATGAAAGCCTCCAACTTCCTCTGGCCATTCAAGCTCAACACCAACCGGCGGCTGGCGCAAGAGGGCTAATCACTACATTGGGGTTGGTGATTTCGGTAACCGTGAAGATAAGATCAACAAACTGCTGCGCAAGATGGTTTAAAGAAATTTTTTGGAGTATTTTTATTTCAAAAATATATAATAAATAAAAATAGAAAATGTTTTTTTTCTAACTTTCTGAAGGCAAATATGCCAAACGGAAGGCAGATTATATTCGCAATTCCTTGAATAGTGTCGAAATTCCATTGCCTTTTCTAAAGGCCATTTCAAAAGGCTCCAATCCACAAATTTAATTGCTTGTTTTGGTTTTTCAGCTCATTAATGATGCAACCAGGGTTGCATTTACCGTCTATGAAAATATTTTATGAAGCGTTCCAAAATTAGCTCCGAGCAATTAAAAGTTGGTTCAGCTTAAGTTAAATAGTTTTTTGTTAAATATTTATTCCTGGTACTTATTAAAAAAAATCAGATCAATATAAATGTATGAAATGAAGTTAATAAAAATCTACGAATACATTTCTTGAGTATTTTGTCATAGAGCCGCTATTAAATACAGACATAATGGCGTCGGGCGTTGATCTTGACGTATATAGAATTAATGCGTTAGAGAGGTAAATATACAAGCTACACTTTTTCTGTTAATTAACGATGCATTCTACTAATCAACCTAATCGTGAGTTTCGCCAGATTTTTTTTCACCCACCCGTAGTGAATACACGGAAACGAAAAGTGAAAAGGTGACTCGGTTAGAGAAAATGAAACTCATGATAAGGCTGAATATGTCGGAAACTGAAGCAGATATTTAAAAACAGATGACGCTATTTGAAAGATCTTGATTACTTTAGTACGACAGCATTACTAACGTAATTTGTACCAAAACATTTTAGTCAATTACTCGGAAACTAAAGAAGATATTCAAAAAAACTGTTAACAAAAAATCGAAATATCTTATTTTAAAATATATAACTGCATCTTTAACTAAAAACTGTCAAAATGACTCTTACGGAAATTTTCCATTCAAGAGACGATATTTGAAAGTTACTGGCATAACTTTGTAATATCCACCACTAAATCTAACTTCGAAATAAGAAATCCAAGGATTCATTCTTAAATTTTTCCAAACAAATCTCTATCAAAATATACTATCATTATTCCATTCGAACTAATCAAATACAATTTCCTGATCTCGAAGCAACCCTACACGTAAAAAAATTCTCGCATGCGATATTTATATATATCCATACTACAATGGGTAAAAAAAGTACTTTTTCGGTCAAAACAGTAGTACCAACCATGACATTTTCTGTATAATTACCGAAGCCGAGAGTTCAAGACTGCTTTACGAAAAGTAGTTACTTCCTTTCCATTTCAACTGCGGACCAAGTAGGATCACTTCGAGGAAGTCTAAAACCCACCACTAAAATCTTTAAACATCATTGTAAGTAGCTTACATTTTTTTTTCTTCAATCAAATCGGTAGTTTAGTGAGTTTTCCTTTTTTTTTGGCGAAACCATTACACCCTTAATTCATTGGGCATGTTAGCTGGCATTGGCAGATTTGTGACACAAGAAAAAATCCCACATTCGTATATATCTTACTAATATTATAAATGTGAAAGTTTGTATGTTTGGATGTTTGGGAAATCATAACGCGGAAACGACTGAACGGATTTGGACGAAACTTGGTACGCAGATAGCTTATGGGCCAGATTGGTTAATAGGCTATTTTTTAAGAGTTGCCACCTGTTAAAAAAGTTTAATTTATTTAATATGCGGGAACGACTGAATGGATTTGCATGAAAATTTGCACACAGATAGCTTATAACCTAGATTGGAAAACAAGCTACTTTTCTTAAGAGTTGCCACCTGTTAAAAAAGTTTTATTAAATTAATACGCGTAAACGACTGAACGGATTTGCATGAAATTTGGTACGCAGATAGCTTATGGGCCAGATTAATGAATAGGCTATTTTTTTAAGAATTGCCACCTGTTAAAAAAGTTTAATTTATTTAATATGCGGGAACGACTGAATATTTGCATGAAAATTTGCACACAGATAGCTTATGACCTAGATTGGAAAATAAGCTACTTTTCTTAAGAGTTTCCACCTGTTAAACAAGTTTAATTAAATTAATACGCGGAAACGACTAAACGGATTTGCACGAAATTTTGCACACAGATAGCTTATGACCTAGGTTAGAGTTGCCACCTGTTAGAAATGTTTAATTTAATTAATACGCGGAAATGAGTGAACTGATTTGCATGGAAGTTTTCACACGGATAGCTTATGAGCTAGGTTGAAAAATCGGCTACCTTTTTTAAGAGTTACCACCTGCTAAAAAAGTTTAATTATACTAATGCGCAGAAAAGTCGGAACAGATTTGCATGAAATTTTGCAAGCAGACAGCTTATGACCTACAGTGGAAAATAGGCTAATTTTTTTTAAGAGTTGCCACCTGTTAAAAAAGTTTTAATTAAATTAATACGCGGAAACGACTGAACAGATTTGCGTGACATTTCGCACAGAGATAGCTTATGACCTATGTTAGAAAATAGGCTACTATTTTAAGAGTTATCACGTACTAGCTTATACCCGCGGGTTTCACCCCGCGCTTTTATACAAATAGGAAAAATTATTTAATGATGTTAGATTTTATCTCTGTGCCCATTTCGTTATAGCTCGTTATTTTTTTGGCGAGTTAAGGTATTTAGGCCGTTTAAAGCTATGAAATTATAAAATCTCGTCTGCGCGCTAGGCATACGAAATATATCAATCCCTCTAAGTTTACCTTAAAATGTTTCCAGGTATACGACGCGTTAACGTGTAACCTTCTTGGAGGTGCCACGGCGAGTTCTAATATTTCCAACTCAAATTTAGTAACCTGGCCTTGATAAAATACCACTTCTCATTACTGTAGCAAATGCCTCAAGAGAGCTTTAGATTATAAGGCCGAACCCGGCTCTCTCTTTTCCATTTAATGAAATTTATTCTGTCTTCCACAAGCACTTCCAGGGATATGTGGCAAGAAAAAGTAAATTTGTACTGGAAGTGCCACGCCCCTTTTTCTTATAACCCTAATCTTCTTCCATGAATTTGGAATTGATTTTACATACCCCAGTACCATATCCCAGTACTCTACCATGAACACCTCTAGATATAAGCAGTATAAAACAGTAAATTTGTACGGCAGGAACCATGTCCCCTTTTCGAATAACGCAAATTCTTCTCTATGAGTATGGAATTAATTTTGTATACACATCTCGGTGCCAAGTTCCAGTCCTCTGCAATAGACACCTCCAGAGATATGCAGCATAGAAAAATCAATTTGCATGGGAGTTGCCACACCACCTTTTCCAATAACTCTCATTTTTCTCCATGAGTATGGTATTAGTTTCACATACATACATGCATACATATGTATTTCCATACCAAGCTTGAGTGCTTTACCCCAAACATTTGGAGAGATATGCAATATGCAACTTTCAGTCAGTATGGGAGGTGCTACGCCTCTTTTCCAAAAACGTACATTTTCTCTGTGAACATGAACATGATTTCACGTAGTGTTGGCAAACTGTTAATCTGATTAACGATTAAAATGTTAATCGCGTTTGACGATTAAAATTAATTAGTCGTAATCAACTGTACGATTAATGATAACATTTTTTTAATCGTTAACCGCTGGCAGCGATTACGTTTAATTAATTTAAAACATTAATCGTTAGTCCAATTAAAAATAAAATCTGATTAATTTGTCTGGTTTATCCGAGTTTGAAAGCAAACACCAGTTATAGTAATTATTTTGTGTTTTACGCTTATAAAAACACGTAATATAAAAAAATAATAATTATTCTTATTAGTAATACATAAACTGGGAACTTTTACAAACCTAGTTTGTAAAACGTTTGTTGGTATATATCTTAATGAAAATCACCAAATTGCTTAGATTGATGAGGAAACCTGACTTAGCCATACCGGATTAACTTGCTTTGTGTGCACAGGGCAATTCCAGCCTAACTTAATTAATCACCAAACCTACTTGATCAAATTAAGAGTTAATGATTAAAAATTAATTTTTTAATCGCGGTTACGATTAACTGTTTAGTCGGATTAAAATTAATCATGATTAACTGTAATCAGATTGAATTTAGTCGAATTACAACATTGATTTCACATGCATATCACTATACCAAGTTTCAGTTCTCTCCCACAAATACTTCCAGAGATATGTATGCAATATGAAAATTCCAATTTGTATGGGAGGGGCCTTGAGTTAGCGGATTTACTTTCAGTCTAAGACCGAAATCCGTAGTAAGTGTACTAAATTTCGTTCTGATCGGAAAACCGGTTAAGGAAGTAGCCTATTTTTCAATCCAGGTCATAAACCATCTTTGAGCAAAATTTCATTTTCAAACAGGTGGCAATTCTTAAAAAAGTAGCCTATTTTCCAGTCTAGGTCATAAGCTATCTGTGTGCAAACTTTCATGCAAATCAGTTCAGTAATTTCCACGTATTAATTTAATTAAACTTTCCTAATACGTGATAACTCTCAAAATAGTAGCCCATTTTCCAACATAGGTCATAAGCTATCTCTGTGCGAAATCTCATGCAAACCTGTTCAGTCATTTCGGCGTATTAATTTGATTAAAACTTTTTTAACAGGTGGCAACTCTTCCAAAAAATTAGTCTATTTTCCACTGTAGGTCATAAGCTATCTGCCTGCAAAATTTCATGCAAATCCGTTCAGACTTTTCCGCGTATTAATTTAATTAAACTTTTCTAGCAGGTGGTAACTCTTAAGAAAAGTAGCCTACTTTCTAACCTAGGTCATAAGCTATCTGTGTGCAAAATTTCATGCAAATCCGTTTTGTCGTTTCCGCGTATTAATTTAATTAAACTTTTTTAACAGGTGCCAACTCTTCCAAAAAATTAGCCTATTTTCCACTGTAGGTCATAAGCCTATTTTGCAACCTAGCTCATTAGCTATCTATGTGAGAAATTCCATGCAAATCAGTTCACTAATTTCCGTGTATTAATTAAATTAAACATGGAGGATGGTTCCGTGCGCAGAAGTGGAAAACTTTTGACTGCCATTCACCTGGGAGTGGCCAGAAGCGATTCTTGTGCGTACGGTTCAAATCGCAGCTCACAACGTCCGGACATTTATATCCACGTATCCTCTGGGTACCAACCAAACACCCGTTTGGGAGCGAGCTAAAGTGAGAAGGCGTAAAACTTCGCGTGCGCTGGGTTTGGGTCCCGCCACGTTAAAACCCTGCCCAATGAAAAGAAGCAAACAGCCTCGGATGAGACCCCCTTTTTCTGATGACGACCACGGCAAACGTATAAAGGACTATGATTTAAGGGTATGCACCTGGAATATCCGGACCCTTAATGGGGAAGGTGCCTCTGCCCGGCTGGTTGATGTCCTCGGGAAGGCAAAGGCTGACATCACCGCCATCCAAGAAATGCGATGGACGGGGCAAGGCAAACAATGTCTGAGGCCTTGCGACGTCTACTACAGCTGCCATGTAAAGGAGCGCAAATTCGGTGTTGGATTCGTGGTAGGAGAGAGACTCCGTCGCCGAGTACTGGCGTTCACCCCGGTGGACGAACGTCCAGCCACAATCCGCATCAAAGCTAGATTCTTCAACATCCCGCTCATCTGCGCCCATGCCCCGACGGAAGAGAAGGATGAGGCGTCCAAGGATCTTTTCTATGAGCGCTTGGAACGTACATATGAGCGCTGCCCCCGACACGATGTCAAAATCGTGCTTGGCGATTTTAATGCCAAGGTGGGCAAGGAAGGGATCTTTGGCGCCACTGTCGGAAAATTCAGCCTCCACGACGAAACGTCCGATAACGGACTGAGGCTGATCGACTTCGCCGGGTCCCGAAATATGGTAATATGTAGTACTAGGTTCCAGCATAAGAACATCCACCAAGCTACATGGCTGTCTCCAGATCGAAAAACGAGAAACCAAATCGATCATGTTGTGATAGACGGAAGGCATGCTTCAAGCGTTTTGGACGTACGTACACTCCGAGGGCCAAACATCGACTCGGACCACTATCTTGTTGTAGCCAAGATACGCACCCGCCTCTGTGCAGCAAAAAATGTGCGCCCAACAATGCAAGGAAAGCTTAACGTCGAAAAGCTGCAATCACAACAGACGGCCAATTTATTCGCCACTCGACTCACACACCTGCTCTCTGAGAGCACTCTTCAACAATCCGACGTACGCGAGCAGTGGAACCACATTTCCCGATCATTAAGTACCGCCGCCGAAGAAGTAGTTGGATTTCAGCGAGCCCGAAAGAACAACTGGTACGATGAGGAATGTCAAGAAGCCGCAGAGAAAAAAGATGCCGCCTACAGGGCCACGCTGCGATCGGGCGCAACGCGAGCCATGTGGGACCGTTATAGGGAACTGTAGAAGGAAGCGAGACGTATTTGCCGCAATAAGAAGGGAGAGGCCGAAATACGTGAGTGCGAAGAGCTTGAGATGCTGGCCGACAGGAAGAACGCCCGAAAATTCTACCAGAGGGTTAGGCGACTTACGGAAGGTTTCAAGACCGGGGCGAACTCCTGTAAGAACAACAATGGCGACCTAGTGACCGATGTCCAGAATATACTTAAATTGTGGAGGGAACACTTTTATAACCTACTGAATGGTAGCAGCGCTGAAAGTAGTGAGGAAGACGAACCCGAGTCCCCAGTCGATGATGATGGAGTAGCTGTCCCACCGCCTGACTATGACGAGGTACGAATAGCGATTACGCGGCTGAAAAACAACAAAGCTGCTGGAGCTGACGACCTGCCAGCCGAGCTATTCAAGTACGGCGGCGAGGAGCTGATGAGGTGCATGCATCAGCTCGTATGCAGAATATGGTGAGATGAACGCATGCCCGACGACTGGAATTTAAGTGTGCTCTGCCCAATCCACAAGAAAGGCGACCCCGCCGTACGCGCCAACTACCGCGGAATTAGCCTTCTAAGCATAGGTTACAAGGTCTTATCGAGCGTATTGTGCGAAAGACTGAAGCCCACCGTCAACGAGCTGATTGGACCTTATCAGTGTGGCTTTAGGCCTGGAAAATCCACCATAGATCAGGTATTCACAATACGCCAAATCTTGGAAAAGACCCGCGAGAATAGGATCGACACACACCATCTATTTGTCGATTTCAAAGCCGCTTTCGACAGCACGAAGAGAAGTTGCCTTTATGCCGCGATGTCTGAATTTGGTATCCCCGCGAAACTAATACGGCTGTGTAAAATGAGGTTGAGCAATACCACCAGCTCCGTCAGAATATGGAAGGACCTCTCCGAGCCGTTTGATACCAAACGAGGTTTCAGACAAGGGGACTCCCTTTCGTGTGATTTCTTTAATCTTATGTTGGAGAAGATAATAAGAGCCGCAGAACTGAACCGCTCAGGCACAATACTTTATAAGAGCGTACAATTGCTGGCGTATGCCGACGACATCGATATTATCGGTAAAAACAAGGGCTACGTCTGTTCTGCCTTCTCGGGATTGGATAGAGAAGCAAAGCGAATGGGTCTGGTGGTGAACGAGGACAAAACGAAGTATCTCCTGTCAGCACAAAAACAGTCAGAGCATACGCGTCTTGGCACCCACGTCACTGTTGACAGTTACAAGTTTGAAAAAGTAGACGACTTCGTTTATTTGGGAACCAGCATTAACACCAATAATAATGTCAGCCTTGAAATCCAACGGAGAATCACTCTTGCCAACAAGTGCTACTTTGGGCTGAGTAGGCAATTGAGAAGTAAAGTCCTCTCTCGTCGTACAAAGATCACACTCTATAAGTCACTCATCATGCCTGTGCTGGTGTATGGCGCGGAAGCATGGACAATGAAAGCATCTGATGAGGCGGCTCTTGGAGTTTTCGAGAGAAAGATTCTGCGAAAGATTTACGGACCTTTACGCGTTGGTGATGGCGGATATCGCAGACGATTTAACGATGAGCTGTATGAGCTTTACAACGATATAGACATAGTGCAGCGAATTAAAATTCAGCGGCTCCGCTGGCTTGGCCATGTCGTTCGGATGGACAGAAACGCTCCTGCTCTGAAAATATTCAACGCGGGCCGCGATGCTGGTAACAGAGGAAGAGGAAGGCCTCCTCTGCGTTGGAAAGACCAGGTGGAGAAGGACTTGGCTTCACTTGGCATTTTCAATTGGCGTCAGTTAGCACAGAAGAGAAATGACTGGCGTGCTGTTTTGGACTCGGCCAAAATCGCTTAGGCGGTTACAGCGCCAAATAAGAAGAAGAAGAAGAATTAAATTAAACATTTCTAACAGGTGGCAACTCTTAAAAAAAGTAGCCTACTTTCTAACCTAGGTCATAAGCTATCTGTGTGCAAAATTTCATGCAAATCCGTTTTGTCGTTTCCGCGTGTTAATTTAATTAAACTTTTTTAACAGGTGGCAACTCTTCCAAAAAAATAGCCTATTTTCCACTGTAGGTCACACGCTATCTGCTTGCGAAATTTGATGCAAATCCATACAGTCGTTTCCGCGTATTAATTTAATGAAACTTTTTTAACAGGTGGCAACTCTTAAGAAAAGTAGCCTATTTTCCAACCTAGGTCATAGGCTATCTGTGTGCAAATTTTCATGCAAATCCATTCAGTCGTTCCCGTATATTAAATAAATGAAACTTTTTAACAGGTGGCAACTCTTAAAAAAAATAGAGTATTAATTAATCTGGCCCATAAGCTATCTGCGTACAAAATTTCATGCAAATCCGTGTAGTCGTTTCCGCGTGATGATTTCCCAAACATCCAAACATACAAACTTTCACATTTATAATATTTATAAGATATAAGATTAGGAAAGTTTAATTAAATTAATACGCGTAAATGACTGAACTGATTTGCGTGACAGTTTGCACACAGATAGCTTATGACATAGACTGGAAAATAGGAGTGAGTAACACAGTGCGGCGCCGCGCCATTGCGCTGATACCGAGAGGTGAATTACGGGCGCTGATACCGATTTACACCACTCCGTAACACAATGGCGCCAGCAACACCGGAACACTGACAACACCACTAAACGCTGGGTGTCGCAAAGAACACACAAAAGAGAAATGTCATTTTGCTATTTTGCTTTGAATTTGCTGATGACTCAGATTGATCTAAGCGAATTCATACAGCAATATTGGAAGAAATTTCCTTGAATCATTTATTTGCTAGATCAACGCAGCTACTAATCGCAGCGACTGATATCCCGATGTGAAAGAAAATGTAAAAATACGAGTTTTCGCGAAAGGTAACAGCACGCATGATGCTACAATATCTCCAGTGTTAGACGAGGTGTTACCAATTTGTTGGTTTACTGCCCAAATCTGATCTACACTTTATTATATAAACGAATTGCACCACGCACTTTGGACTCAGAAACGTGAACCGAAGAACATCAGCCAAATTTGATAATCAATTGCTATACGGCATATAAAATCGCATTTGGCATTCGCATTTGAACGCACATTGACAAGGTGAGTGTGGTGTAGGAGGGGGAAGGGGTTTTTGTAGTTAACAACTGATAAATTGTGCAATTTTTCTTATTTGTTTTCGCTTTTGCAGGTATTGCGTGAGGCATATTGTGTCTTGTAACCAGGTGGACGTTTTATGGTTTGGACTCACGTCATCTAATCAATGACACACTACAATGGCTTTACGATCAGTACTCGTTTAAAGTGATACCGCCAATGGGCCAGATTTTAGCGAGTCAATTGCAGCCCTATCAGTATCCGGTAGATAATTTGGAAATTTCGAGGCAAATGATTGAAGATGAATCTAGCATTCAGAGTGGGGAGCATATTAAGGTTTTAACCTATAAATTTTTATATTTTATGCACATGCCAAGGAGTAAATAAGTTAAATAGCATAATATTTAGAAAATTTATATAATAAATGGCGTTTTTTTAATATACAGGTATATGTTCGATTTCATAATAGTAACGGGCCTAAGAGACGTGGGTCCACCATGTTGCAACTTTCCCACGTATTTTATTTTATATAAAATAGCTATAAAACAAATACATTTGTGATTCGCACACCAAATCGTCAGTAAATTTAGAAGCGAGGAAATTTTAAAGCAGTGAGCATTCCTGTTGGAATTTTTATTAAAACCCTTATAGTTCATTTACTTTAATAGTGTCTTAATCCAAAAAATACAAATATTGAGCTAAATATGTATTCCCGCTACTTCTACTTCTATGTTGTGCAAACATTTCATAGCTGTATCGATTACCAGTATCTCATTAGAACAAAATATTATTCAGCCCTATCTCCAACTCCATGTGAATAAATCGTTTCCATAATTTAACAGGAAAAACAAAAACAAATTGGAAAAAAATGTTTTTGTTTTGCTTTATAATTTTTAGGAATATTTGTTCCCTTTTTTGTGTTAACTATTATTAACACTATTTAAGTAAGTGAGCGATATGTTATCCATATATACATATGTATGTATGTATGTAGATACAAAATTACACTCAGGGTATTTATCTAAACGCGTAATTGCCTCGTAACTGTGTCGGCTTTCCATACAAAATTAAGTAAGTGTACGAGGCATTCACGCGTTCAGATGAATTGCCCTAATAAAAAATAAATGTGTTGATGTCGTATGCTATTTGTTAAAATGAAAGTGGCAATGAATTGTAAATTAAAACCGTAAAGCACACTTTATATGAAAATTAAAACAATTGTTAGAATAAATAATAAATAAAAAAGAAAGAACAATAAATAAATAAAACATATGCTATATAAAAATGCAACTGGTAATTCATTTATTATATTTTCCTTTGAGTGCTGCTATTTTACGATTTCAATACATTAGGTACCTACATGCGTTTTATGTTTTCAGTACATTAGGCACATTTGTTTTATGTTTTAAAACATAGTGTTTAACATTCGAAATATTTAAAATTATATTGTAGGTAAATATATGAATTAC